>NC_056745.1:432744908-432747408 GCF_019279795.1 Protopterus annectens
CACATCAATACACCAGATGTAAACATACGATTCTTGCATATAAATGAAATGTATAAATGCACAAAATGTAATTAAACATGAAAAACTTATAAAAGTATATACACTAAACTGATGCTCTCTCTATAAGTGCATATGTACTAAATGTATTAATGTAAAATTAGTATATGCAACTCATATTCTAAACCATGTTGGGATGGAAACTACAGCACTGGTGAAAGTGCACTGCTGAATGTTTATTCCAATGCTAAAAAAGGTTTGATACTGATAAAATTATTGAGACCGGGTGGTCTCGTGGAATCCGTTAAAATTTGCCATTTACTTTCACACAATGCCAATTTCATTTTCCAGTCCCCTCCAAAGGGTGCAGTGTCCACCTGTTCAATAATAGAAAATAAGAAGCTATGATCGTCTCCCTTTTCTAAAATATGCCTATATAATGCGTTTTTTGTATCATGTTTCCCTATTTTATACAGGTGTTCATAAATACACCTGTTCAGCTGTCTCTCTGTCTTACCTATATAGTGTGCATTACATGTAATGCAGACAGCCAAATAGACAACCTGCTTCGTTTTACAATTTCCTCTCTTACACCTGATGGTAGTATGACAGATGTCATCAAGTTTTATAGTCTTGTTCAGGTTAATATATTTACACTGTTTGCAATTTCCACATTTAACAGTGCCCTTAGATGTGTATCAGAAACTGGAGCAGCATGCACTGTCAGATAGAACTGGACCAAGAACTCTTAACATCTACCCCAGTCTGTACAGAGGCCAAATAACATGATCACAATGCACTTCTACATAATACAGACACTCTGTCAACAATCACCGTAAGTACACAGACCTCATTACTGTACAGACTGCCACAGAATATCCAAGTTTTGTCCTCAACTATTAGGCCTCCTATACATTACATGTCTGGCAGTCTGATATATCACTGGCTTGATATCAGTAATTATGTCAGTAAATAATGGTACACTGTACATATCCACCTCTTCTGCATGACATATGAACAAAGGGTGACAGACCTGGGGGACAGAGGCACAAACAGAGGGGCAATACTGACATATTGCAGTTATAAACTGAAAACATTGCTGGTGTAACAGTGTTTGTTGTGACATATCTCTTCTGAGGGATATGAAGTCGGTAACACACATGCATGTTACCATTTCCTGAGTACAATCATCAGAGTGTGCTACTGCATTTATGAAGACAGAAAATGAGTGAGTAACACACCACATCTCAGGCTCCAAACTCTGGCCAGTCTGCAGATAGCCGTACAGGTGAGTTTTCTCAACCACATAAAACTGTCATCCCAGACTTTAAATCATGCAGAATAGCAATATCCACAAAAAACCCTATTAAACCAACATTACTTCAAATGTAGAACAGCAATACTTACATTTTGTCTCCATGTCTGGAACATCCCCCTCCATTATATTGGACTGTCTCCACAGTGTATGTTGTAAGAGGTAGTTCCAACTATTCAAGAACATCTATCAACTATCAAGAACATGAAATCCCTTTAGAATTAGAGAAACCCAGGAGATCGGAGAGACTATGGAATTGGGTTTGACAGCCCACCTATGCGCAGGCGATGGGGAACAGCAATACCCAACATGGGGGGAGGTCCAACAGACAACAAATGTAGGGCTAATATGCGAAGATACGGTGTATGAAATAGAAACTGAGGTAATTTTAGATGTAGCAACACAGAACAACAAAATTATTTTAACTAATAAGAATTTTAATATTTTTAATTATACTGATTTACAAATCAATGATGAATACTTTAATCTATTTATCAAAGGTTTCACCTTTGTACCCATGAAAATTCCGAATATTGAAAATATTTTATTGGATATCAAATTATTTACTAGAAAATTGAATTTTATGCACGTATTTAAGGACAGGAGTTGTTTAAGTATATTTAACCCCCCTTTACATAATGAAATTTTGAACTTTGAAAACTGTGTAACCAACAGGATTCGTACGTCCTATCAATTTAAAAAGTACATGGGGAGTAATTTAACAGATGTTGAATTTAAATTATTAAAGGAGCTTAGTGGTAATGATAAAATCAGAGTCATGAAACCGGACAAGGGTGGGGGTGTCGTGCTTATGGACCAATGGGATTATACTACAAAAATGATGGATATTTTGGACAATGAGACCAAATACAATAGGGTCTCGAGAAATGAGATAAATATATCTTATAGACAGATTGATATAATATTGGATGACAATTTGATGCAGGGTTTGATTGACCCTGATTTGTACAATTTTTTTAAAGTTCATAAACCTGTGATACCGGGTATGTGTGGTATACCCAAGGTCCACAAGTCTACCGACAACCCACCTATGAGACCTATTGTTTCATCCCAAGGATCCAAAATGCAGCCTTTGGCAGTATATGTTCATTTTAAGTTAAAAAAGTTTTATGAAAAATACTGTTACATTTTAGTTGATTCATGGGATTTTTTGGTGAAGATGGGCGG
>NC_056745.1:432752408-432757408 GCF_019279795.1 Protopterus annectens
TTTAAAGTCATCAGGTGTGCCCCCCCACCACAATCCCATATAGAAATGCAGTAACATGTAAGTGTGCAGTGTAATAACAGTGGAGCACAGTTTCTTCAAGCTGGCCCAATCTACAGGATAGATTGCTGCATGTGTACAATATGCAGGGGTCCATGTGTTAGGTTGTCATGTGTTCAATATTGTGTGGAAGTGGTCAGCATGTAGGCGTGGAGGGCTATGTCTCGGTGGTCTATGGGTAGTACTGTGGATGACAAGGCCATGTTCTGTCAACTGCAGTGCCAACCACAATGCTTCTCCGCAATATCCATATCAGCAGTCATCCATACTCACATTCCAGATGTCAATATCTGTCATTGTCTGAAAGATGGACATGCCATGAATGTGGGCCCATACATACACACAGTACACATATGGAAGTACTATAGACAGAGTGCATAAAATTTTGCTGTCAACTGCACATAATTCTGGAATTGTACATACAGGTTAGCAGCACATTAGTTGTTTGTGTAGTATGGAATACTGATGTAGTGTGGACAATTACTGGCAGACCACAAAAGGCACAGTTATGAAGTAATGAGAGACTGCCTATGTCCCTGCACAAGTCAGCATATGGGGAATGTAAGCTGCAAGTAGCTTCCAAATCACGCATGCCCTTAGCTCACTCCACCTTCAGCCACAGGTTTATCACAGGTCATATCCTTGCTGTTGGGAATGAGTACAGTATGACCCCACTTCTGTATGGGAATACCCACAAAATTCAGCATACTGAAGAGGTGTCCAGTTCAGGTGTGTTCCTAGCTGTAAGCAGCACCATGCATGCATCCGGACCAATTGGTCAATATGTACAGGAACTATTGCCATTAACACCTCACAGCCTGGGAATGTAGGAGTGACAGAATGCACTGGCCTGCTACAGATGGCCTGTATCACTATCAAATGTCCTACAGTTCTCTGTCAAAGGCCTGTGCCTCACCTGTAGTGTCAATGTATGGTATCTGATGGGATCCCAAATAATAAACTAACACAGTCAACAGAACACAAATGCAAGGCCATATTGACAAATCCCAGTAGCATGCCCCCATATGTCCTACTGCATGAACTGGGGACCAATCCATAAATACCGCTGTCATGAAGGGTCAACATAATGGATACTTCCCAGATATTGCTCAAATAATGTTAGGATGAGGATAGAATAACAGATTGGGGGGGGGGTGTAGATGCATGGACTTCATGGAGTGTGTGAAGTCTGAAACTCTGATGTATGCCCATACTACCCCTGCCTGTAAGCCAGTAATTGGTGGCTACAAATCTGCTCGTAAACCACAATATGAAGGGGAACTGACCAGATATATGTGCCCTGTATTTGGGTAATCTGGGTGAATCTGTAAAGCTGAAAGGTATGGCCACAGCAGGATATGGCCATTCTGTTAAGTTGATATATGTACAACAAGGGGATCCTCAGCCACCATACTACCAAGGTGCTGGACCAATTACACAGACCCATTAGCAAATGTCTGTAGCTACTCCTCCAGAATGACAGGAGTGTGCAAGAATGTGTAGGCTGTGGACCACAATACTGGACTCAGCTTTATTCATCTTGTATTTCCCAGTAAATAACAGTGAGCAAATAATTATATCTGTCAGTAGTCAATGACATAATACATCACAGTGTAAAACAGTACATATGTCTGAATATCTCTGCTAACACCAGCCATGTAACACAAGCAGCACAGACAGCAATAGTTACAGTATACCACTATCTGTTGCCCAATGTGACTCCATATTGTCAACCTATCTACAGATATCCTGTAGAAATGGGTTGCTATCTGTAGATTGAGAACACCAAACCCTGGACTGGAGTACAACCCTTCCTGGAATGGATTTACACACTCAATACAGAAGGTCCTACTAGGCATGCTCCTACACTTAGAGAAATGAAGCCCATGTCTGACAACACAGTGGACTATATGTATCTGTCACTTGCAGATGTCTGTGCACAAACACCAAATTGTACACCAGTGATTCTTCACAAACATTGGATAGGAATACTCAGACATATCTAAGACCAACACACTATAATATGTCAAACATACACACACAGAGATGTGGGGAAGACAGAGACAGACAGTGACATATACAATTCCATTATAAGACCTGTCCCACCCACTACACATCCAATTGGCTAATATCACATGAAGTGCTGTTGTCAATTATGGTAGACATTCATTTTGGTAGTCCTCAGCCCTATTATGTCTGAACTGTGTAACACAATATTAAAAAATAGTATTCATGTAGCATTTGTATACTCAGTCCTGTCAAATGAAAAGCTGTGTGTGACTGAGTGTGTGTGTATGTGTGTTTTCAGAGGAATGATTTATGGCCCATTCACACATACTGCACTTCCCATTGCCCATGTTAGCACTCCTGCTGATGTCAGTCACCTTGTAATAACCCTTTGGCCAAGTCTTAGGCCTATAAGCTACATGGCACTTGTGATAACTGCATGATATCATAGTGTAGCAAACTACTTAGATAGGAGTTCTAATCCAGGTCCTGGTATCTGTGAAAATGTGTGTGTTTGGGTGTGAGTTTTTGTTGACACCTACTTTTGTGTTCATTCACATTTACTGCACTTCCCTCCTTTAGCACTGCAGTTGATGTCACTCACCTTCAAAGATACCTTTGGACAGGGGTCTAACATATAATCACTGTGGCACTTGCAATAACTGAATAATACCATAGTGAAGCAAACTAGTTAGGTAGGAGTTCTAATCCTGGTTCTGACAACTGTGACAAATGTGTGTGTTTGTGTGTGGGAATCTTTGTTGACACTGGCTTTTGTGGTCATTCACACTTACTGCACTTCCCTCCTTTAACTTGCAGCTGATGTCGCTCACCTTCAAAGATACCTTTGGACCACTGTCCAATGTAAAACCACTGTGGCCCTTGCAATAACTGCATAATACCATATTGCAACAAACTAGTTAGGTAGGAGCTCTACTCCTGGTTCTGGGAACAATGAAAAGGTCTGTGTTTGTGTGTGTGAGTCTTTCTTGACACCTGCTTTTGTGTTCATTCACACTTACTTCACTTCTCTACTTTAACACTTACCTTTGGACCGCTGTCCAATGTAAAACCGCCGTGGCCCTTGTGATAACTGCATAATATCATAGTGTAGCAACCTAGTTAGGTAGGAGTTATAATCCTGGTCCTAGCAACTGTGAAAATGTGTGTGAGTCTTTGATGGCACCTGCTTTTGTATTCATTCACACTTACTGCACTTCCCTCTTTTAGCACTGCAGCTGTAGTCACTCACCTTCAAACATACATTTGGACAACCCTCCAAGATATAATCACTGTGGCACTTGCAATAACTATGCAACACTATAGTATCAATACATAGCTAGGTAGGGGTTTGAAACTCAGTACTGGCAAGTGTGCATCTGTGTGTCATCTGTATCCTGTGTGGGTGTCAGTGTGATTGTGTAAATAACAAGATCCATTGAAGGGTGGGTTTTGCTACATTTTCATATTGAGGAACCACATGTCCCAATGTCGCATTACAAGGCCAACAGTTGTCAGACATCTTAAAAGTTGTTGTAGACAATACACAGCCATACAGTTATATATAGACAACCAGTATAATACCAGAGACCTCTATCTACCCACAGATCATACACAAACACTTGGCTCTTTGTCTCTTCCTTTCTTTCTCTCCTTCTGTTTTTCTCTCTCTCCCCCTCTCTGGTAGATGTGGGAAATGCATCTGTTTTGCATAGGTAGCAGCTTGACTTTGATAGGTAATGCTGAAGATCAGCTGATGGCCTCTGCATGAATTGTAGTCCTCCACTTGCTAATTGCATGTGGACCACCTGTGGTATCATTCCTATAGCCAATTGCATGAAAACACACACCTATAAGTAAGCAGTGCAAGTGGGTGTTGGCCTTTCTCCCTCACAGTGAGCAGGACTTCATGTGGGCGTACGAGAAATGGCATCACAGAGGGTAGTTGGAACTACCTCTTACAACAAACACTGTGGAAACAGGCCAACAAACTGGAGGGGGATGTTCCAGACATGGGGACAGAATGTAAGTATTGCTGTTCTACATTTGAAGTAATGTTTGGTTTAACAGAGTTTGTGTGGATATGGCTGTTCTGCATGATTTAAAGTCTGGCATGACAGTGTTATGTGGTTGAGAAAACTCTCACCTGTGGGGCTATCTGCAAACTGGCCAGAGTTTGAAGCCTGAGATTTGGTGTGTTACTCACATATTTTCTGTCTTCATAAATGCAGTAGCATACTCTGATTATTGTATTCAGGAAATGGTAACATGCATGTGTGTTACTGACTTCATATCCCTCAGAAGAGATATGTCATAACAAACCCTGTTACACCAGCAATGTTCTCAGTTTATAACTGCAACATGTGAATATTGACACAATGTTTGGGCCTCTGTCCCTCAAATTTGTTACCCTTTGTTCATATGTCATGCAGTAACAGGTGGATATGTACAGTATACCATTATTTACTGACAAAATGCCTGATATCAAGCCAGTGATATATCAGACTGCTAGACATGTAATGTATAGGAGGCCTAATAGTTGAGGAAAAAACCTGGATATTCTGTGGTAGTCTGTACAGTAGTGAGATCTGTGTACTTATGGTGATTGTTAACAGAGTGTCTGTATTATGTAGAAGTGCATTGTGATCATGTTATTGGCCTGTGTACAGACTGAAGTAGATGTCAGTGTTCTTGGTCCAGTTCTGTCTGACAGTGCATGCTGCTCTAGTTTCTGATACCCTATCAGTCTATATGTTTGTAGGGCCAGGCTGAGACATGTCCCATACCACAGTCAGGCATCAGACTACATTGTGAATTGGGCCAATATATATAGGGTTAGTGTGTGAGTGGCAAACATGATGATGACTTTTGTTCACACAGGCCATAGACTGTACTATTACTTAGGCTTACAATTATGTCACTGTTACTGTGTTGAG
>NC_056745.1:432759908-432784908 GCF_019279795.1 Protopterus annectens
CAGGGTAAAATCATCTTTAATTAGTGTATTTAATTCCTTGTACATCACATGTCTCTATGTGCTGTCATTATAGTACCAAGGGTGTGACTATGCTGTATGAAACACCTGGGTATACATGGGTAGCGCCACAAACTTTTCTCTTTGTATATGTTTCATACTTGGGTAGTACTCCAGGTTATATGCACTCATGCATGCATGTATTGTATTATTATATTAGTACTTTTAACAGTGCTTTTCAAAGTAAGAGAAGATTGCAGATTGTAGTACTGGAACCATACACCCCTGCATGCAATGCTGGACTCTGAGTACTGACTATCATGTTCTTGGTGTTTGACCTGTATTTATTTATGCATCTCCTAATGGCTATTGATCTGATATGTTGATATTAACTGTAGACTATTATGTTTTAGGACATGTCATTGAGGACTACTGTCATGTAGCAATGGCATACCTATCAGTTTCAGGCGTCTATCTGTCAGAATATTCATTCTAATGCATAACCTGTTGGCTAGCTACTTTCTGTCTGTCCTCTGTACAGATGTGCAGATGTCAGGTATTCATCATAGCTGCTTGTAGGCAATCTCTGATTGAGTGACACTTACATGTTTGCTCAGCTGTCTTATGAATGCCACAGCTAGGAAACCCCACTCTGTATGCACCACATGCCATGGATACCTTAAACAGACTACCTCAGTCGACAGAACATGTTTGGATACAGGTCTGTAACCAAGTAACTGACCATGTTATGCAATATATGTTGCATACATGCCAGTTGGAGCACCTCACTGGGCCTCTTCAAGAAAAAAACAGAAGAGTGGATGTTGAATGTAACTGTCACCCTGGGGATCACTCATGTGGCATCAGTTGATAAATAGCCTGCTGCCAAATGTCAGGTGGCACAGTACCAGTGTACTCATATGCCCTACTCTCCCTATCATTCCATGGACATTAGCCTGGTACACACCTAAAAACACCTGCACCTATGGACCTCAGGACTGAGAAATGTGTGTGTGCATTATTGAGTATAACAGTGTCTGTGTGTTTGTAAACTTGTAGTTGAAAATCCTCTGAGGGCCTTCTCACCCAATACTTTCCCCCATTGCTATTCTTAGAAAGGGCTGCTGCTGTAATTCACATTAAACGTACCTTGTGACACTCTTCCCACTATGGGCTACCTGGAGCTTGCAGTACCAGCATAACAGTGTTTTACAAATGGGTAGATAGCTGTGGGTTACCCTCTAAGTCCTTGCAAATGTGAGTATTTGTGTGTGTGTATGTGTGTACAATTGTGTGTGAGTGTGCATATTTGTAGGAGACAGCAATCGGAGGCCACATTCTCCAAATACAATAAACCTTGCCATACATCATAAGGGATGGAGATGTTGTTGACATTAGGAAACCCATGACAAACCCTCACCCTACTATTCCTGTGGCATGTGCAATAAATGCATCTCCCTGTAGTAGCACTGATTAGATAGACAAGGGTTTGTATTGCAGTCCTGGTCAATGTGTGATTGTGGGTATTTCAGAGCATTATCATGGATTTCAGTGAGTATAATATCCAGTGTGGGGTGTGGATGCTGGGTATATTGTCTTTACACCTTGGTACCACCAGTACATGTCCCAAGGTCCACTGTATGAGGACCGCTGTCAACATCAACCATACAAGTAACTGACTACACTATCCAGCCCAATGATGCATGTGTATTATGCAAAAACTCTGTAACAGTATGTCCTCACTGACAAGGTAGTTAGCACTGCTATTCCCAGGTCTGTTAAATGTGTCTATGACTGTATGTGTATGTCAATGGGTATATGACAGTATGTCATAGTATGTATTGTACAGTAACACCCAGTACATCCCCCATTACCATACTGTACAAGGCCTGGTGATGTTCTTCACTTAACAGGTAACTCAGGATACACCTCACCCTAAATGCTCTGTGGTGTGTGCAATTAATGCCAAACACATTAGTAGCAATAAGTACCTAGGTAGGGATTCTACTATCAGTGTTGCCAAGTAAGTGTGTGTGTATGTGCAGGGATCTACTTCAGTTTGCAGAAGATATATGTCCCAGGAGATCATTTGTCTGAGAACTAAAATGTAACATTTCTAAGCAATCATCTCATGGAAATTCATTCCATTAAAACTAGTAGTGGATGTGTAAATGCCCTCTTCCCCACTGTACAGCTGTACAGCAATACTGGAGTTGGTACATATAGTTGGTGTAGCTGTTGTGGGCACAGCCACCCACATTGGGTTATTGCTGTGCGTATCCCCCCACTTAGTGTGCTGTTATACAGTACAGTATATGTTAACAGGTTAAGTAGTTGTTAATCACACTATGCAGTCACCATGTACTCACCTGTATACACCCCTCAGACCTATCAGCCATGTGGCACATGCAGTAACTGTTATACAGACCTGTTACTTGTGGTCCGCTGTACCCGGGATATGACACAGTCAATCTGTCACCACAGTGCCACACCCCCCATATGAAAGGACAGCAGACCAACATCCTGCTGACACATAGACACCTAGAACACAAACAGAATACATTATGGAGACCACAATCAGTCAGTGTTAATAACAGCTATAATGCATCATGGCTGTACAGCTACACACCCTGACATGTAAGCATTCATCATTCCAGCTGACAACACGTAAAACAGCATTACAATGCTAAACCTTAGTACATTCACCCCGTGCATCAAAACCATATTAGCATGTCCTTGCACTGATGGTATGGATGACAGGGATGTGGCACAGGTATCATCATATGCAGAGGGTGTGTTGAGAGTTTGCCAGAGGCCTAGGCTGAGCTGTTTGGTTGACATCATGTGTGTGGGTTAGGGGTTCTTTATTAAATGGGCTATGGAGATGTGGTGTGTGTAGGTGTGGATGTGCCCTAGCTGTGTTGGTGATGTGTGTGTGTGTGTGTGTGTGTGTGTGTGTGTGTGTGTGTGTGTGTGTGGGTGTATGTGTGTGTGTATGTATGTACACATTTCTGCCATGTGGCTGCCCTATACAGGAGTATGTTGGACAGCTGCAGACCGGAAAAAGCAGGACGTACAGTTCACCCTGTCTGGCTTTGGACATGGGAACTGTGCCTGCCAGGGGTTGCATGGGCACTACCAGGCAGAAGCCCAGATATGGTACTCTCCCCTGATGATAATTGTCCACTGGATCTGCGTCCCTGTTGGGACTGGCCAGGACCATGTGCACATGGCCTGCTGTGCTATGGTGTGGACAGCACCCCCATGCAGTGCTGGTGCTGGTACTGCCACTACGTGAGTGGTCATGAGTTGTTGCACATTCACGTAGATCTCCACCTGTTGGTGTTGCTGACATACATCCATGTGGCTGATGGCCTACTCCCACCACATGCTCTAACACAGACACCACATAGTCAAGCATTCCCACCATTTCCCCCAACTATCTATCCATGACCTCTGCAAAATAACGGTGGGCACCTGCAAGATCATGTATGTAATAATGTACAGCAAGATGAGTAGCCCTCTGCAGCCTCAGACCATCTCTGGTATAATGTTCTTTATGTGACTGTGCCTCCATGATGGCCCAAAACATGCTTTTGGTGACACCTGCTGTGGCACTTCTGCCAGGGACATGATGGCCAGCAGCCCTCCTATGAGCCTGTGTGGGACCTCACTGGTTATCCGGCTATGGCTATTGTGTACAGACACACTTGCCATAGTCAATACACTTTCCTGTTCCATGCCACCACCCACCAACTGTCCCTCATCTATGGCCACTGGTGATGGGGTATGTATGGCCTTTTTACTGTGTGCGGGGATGGGGTGGATAAAAGTGGGATGTCCCCCACTGGCATAGATTCAGCCCCTGACAACCCTGCCTGTGCCTCATTATGCCTATCATCATTGTTAGAGTCTGTATGGACACTAACATCAGTTTGCCTGCAGGAGGGACCCTGACCCACCTTGCCACCTGTGAGGGGCAGACAAGAAATGTAAATTAAGACTTGTAAATTATGGTTTACTTCTACACACACACACACACACACACACACACACACACACGCGCTCACACACACGCACACACACACACACACACACACACACACACACACACACACACACTTACAGGTGAGGTGGCACAAAGATATTACGCAGACCTCTCACCACCCAATAGTCAACATGCATGACATATGGCACTCAACAGCATGCACTGCAGCCATACTCAGTCCTTGCTACCAACATTATACATCTCTGTGATGCATGAATTATGTAAGTAGGTGACGACCCTTCCCCTGGAATACACTGCACCCATGTACACCTGTACAGCACACTGGCATGTACTGTGCACCATACCTCACAAGTGTCCACACCATTATTGAATGTGTATAATTGTGGCAGGTATGTTTGGTCTGTTGCTCACAGCCCCTATGCATTTGTCTGACACATACCTGGGATGATACGAGGACTGATTTTGATAATTAATGGCTGTCCTTTGATTTGCAGATCTCATCATCAGCAATGTATGTATGTGCAGTAAAATCCAGTTACACTGACAACCTTCAAAGCTGAATGTGGATATAAGGAGTGTACACACCCTGGTTGACATGGCAGCCTCTTCCCTGATATGCATTGGGGCACAATACTGCATTTATCAACATTACACACACCTGATATGTGACATATGACCTGTGCAATCCAATGCAGTATCAACCAAATGTGCTAGTCATGCAATGCTGCATGAGATGCATACAATATGTGATTTGCCAAGTGTGCACACCCTTGACACAATGTTTTGTTGAAGCACCTGTTAAGTGAACTACAGCAGTCACTATTCCTGGAAGGGGTATACTAGCATCTTCCATCTTCACTTGCCATTATTTGCTTAGTCTGCCCTATAAATGTCCCCCGCCTCTGCCAGATCACAAGGTCAGCTCATGTGCACAGGCCTTGGAGGTCACTCAGTGGCTTCACTATTGCTGTAGAGTCAGGGTTATATCTGGCACAACTCATAACTTGACTGTGTTCAGATACAGCCATTCTTAGCAAGCTTTGGATGTATGCTTCAGTTCACTGTTCTGTTTCAAGATGACACCCCTCCCCATCCTCAGCCTTATTGCAGATGCTTGACAACTATGGGCCACACATGAGTGTTATTCTGCAGTGTTCCAAATTTAAAAATACATGTCTACCGGCCTAGTTCCAGCTAATGACAGCAAACCCAAAGCTGTACACTGGCACCAGCAAGCTAAAAATTGGGTATGGTGTCCCTGAGATGGAGTGAGGTGTTGCTTGTGCACCACATGTATCTTTATGAATACTGTCTGTAGGTTTGAGCCTTGGTCTCATGACACCATTACACGTTGCAGTACATGCCTTTGTGAGACTTGATATTATGCTCTGTAAAGAGCCTTGGATGATGTATCATGTGGGACAACTCTGCCATCTGATTACCCTAACCTATAGGCCAGACATATACAGAATCCAGGCAATAGTCGACACAGGTACTGCACAGTCAGTACTTGCTAGATATTCCTGCAAGTTCCTCAATGTTGCTGCATGTTTCTGGGCAGCCTCCATGACCATTTTGCAACATGTTTTGTCATCTGTTTTTGATGGGCATGTGTTTTTTTTTCTACGTCAGTATTTTCCCATATTTCATGCACACATACATGACTGTCTGCACTGTTTGCTATGTTGTATGCAATGGTGTGGTAAGGCTACTTTTCCCACTCCTGACTGCTACCTTTTGGACATGGGATCCAATTCATTGTTTGTAAGATGTGTGCAAGCCATGGCTGCCTCTTTTGCAGGTGAGTGGGCAAATGTCATGGACATACTTCTTGGACAGCAGACCATTACTTGGTGTGACACTGAGGCCCTGTGCTTGATGGAAGGTGTGACACCCATGCCCTGGCCCAGCAATCAAAGAGCCTCAATACTCACTACTAACATGAGAGAGGGCATCTTTTATATGAGGAAAGGATAACAAATACACTCAGTAAAGTGCAATTTCTCTTAAGAGCACACAGAGATCACAGTCAGTCTGGGGCTGGTCGCTCCCTTGCTCTCCAGGTCCCCGATAAGACTCCCCACTGGCACAGCTATAGGGTCTAAATCTCAGCCAAATGGGCAAGCAAAAACCTTTAGCACCCTCTCTGTCCAACAACTGCTTTGCGTCCCTGCCTAAGTAGCTGACACACACACACACACACACACACACACACACACACACACACACACACACACACACACACACACACACACACACACACACAGTCACATATATGCACTTTGAGATAAGAGTTTATACAACCACTCAGACACTCCTGGGAAAGGCTAGCACAGGTTCTCCAGCTGTGCCCCTTTTTCCCAGACTATATGGTAGTTCCACTGGCCACCACCCACTAATACTTATCAGCTACTCAAAGGTCCTTAAAAAGGTGTCCAATTATTACTGTGCAATATTATTATCCAATTGGTAGATGTGACTAAACAGTCAACTCTATAAATATGCAATGCACTCCAGAGCTTAACTTATCTCTACACAAACCAGCCACAGTTAAAGGGTTTTAGAATATTTAATAATGAATAATTAAAACCACAAGACAATACTTTCTACTACACAGTGCTAGTAAAAAAAAGTTCAGAGATCATACAGAAATACTTAAAATAAATCAGTAGTACAGTTCTGACATCACAGAAAAACACTTAGTCTAATCTTTATAGTTCCTAGCTAATCTAAAAGAAAACACAAGTCTAAGATAACTTACATAAGACAACAGGCAGTGCTGATGAGTTGGATGAACAAGACAAAAATGCTTAATGCCTTCTGATTCTCTCTGTTTAAATTGCTATTGTAGTTCTGATAAACATTACATCATCTCTTTACACTTTCCTGGTGTTTCCAGGCTGACAGAAACTGCATTTACATTTTTTTACACTTAGGCAGAAACCAGAGCAATGAAGGACATTCCACATGTAAATTCTGGTCATTAACTTTAGCCTTAAAACAATAGGCAGGAAGCTTTCATCTAGCCCGGCCGGAGCCAAATTGTAAACATCAAAGGCATTCATGAAATAATTTTAATTTCAAAGGGCCAACAAGAAATGCTTGACTTAGCTTTCTTTATAGCAGATGCCGATGTTGCCACATTATTTTAAGTTCAACATTTCACAGCATATTATTTCATTAAAAAAACAAGCTTTTAGTTCAATATTCATATTTACAAATGATAGAATTATCTGCATAATTCTATCTGGCTAGGCTGGCAGCCTTCACCCATCTCAACCAGTCTTCACAGAAGGTGTGTACAAGAAGAGTGAATGCTGTCAGTACATCAGAAGCTGCTTCCACAATATGTTATTTGGACTGTGTGCACACATATGCTTCCAGTGTTTGTTAAGGTATGTAGTCCTTATATTCATTGTCTTAACATAGGATTCCATATTACACATTCATTCCTCATGTTAGGATCACATTACAGGTTGTAAAGGTATGGAATGTGGTACTGACGTTTGCCCTTGTTTATATCAGGGACAGTTGCCATTGTAATAGTGGTATATACACTGTTGTAGCCACTGCATAAGGGTAATGTTTCAGACATGTCCCTTCTGTAGGCAATTTGTCCCACCATTATGTTCATCTCTGCCCACACATCTTGCACTGACAGGTTGTTAGGTATACTGCAGAACTCTTAAATACACTATGGTGACCACTATGATGCAGTGCAGTTAACAGCAACAATAAGTGAACATGTACAGCATGCATTATGGGTAGGTGTGTTAAATGTGTGCATGGCAAATAGCATAGCCATAACATGGCCAGTGTACTGGCAAACCTGAACAAAATAACTCCATATTCACCAACTACAGGCTGCTGCCCCAGTTGTATACCAGAGGGATCTAAATAGTTGTGTGAGAGACATAATGTCAGTAGCCACACCTGTGACATTGGTACAGGATGGGAGCAACATTTCAACACACTGACAATACAAACTCACAATACTAGAGATCATGCACATCTGTTCATTACTACACTGCAGCAACAGACTATCTAAACTGACATATGCATGTAGATACTTTACAGATGAAACTGGATAAGCAACAGTGGTATAGTAATGTGCCCTGAGGCCTTACCTGCATGCTTCTTGTCCATTATTTGTGTGGCACCCACCTCCACAATGCTGTCTTCAGCTGCTGGCTTGTCTGGTGGGTGGGTGCCCCAAGGCTGGAGAGGAGCTCCTCAGCATGTGTCAGTGGGTACTGGATGGCATGACCCCCACCTCTGGCTAGCTGGTCCCTCCTAACTGCAGCAGCACACTGACGGGCACAGTGGATCAGGTCTGTGCAATGATACCGCATATGCTAATAATTTTGGTTGTGCAGACTGACATCGTTGACCCTGTGGATGAGCTTGTTCCACAGGCTGTTCCTCTTCTGCAGATCCTGGGCCCTGCGGCTGAATAGCATGTCATGATGCAGGATGACATGTTGAATAATTGCCTCATTTTCATGAGTCGTGAAGCCAGGGAGACATTCCTGGGGCATTGTACCTGGAAGACATAAACAGGATAAAAGGTCACAGGACTGCATAAGGTTGTCCACGTGCACATCAACAGTGGATATTACCTGCAAGTAATTGAGACTATACCATAACACTAACCCATCATGGCTTTGACATCTTGCATTACACTCCTGGCCCTAACCTGTCCAGTTCCCCAATTGTTGGATGCTTAATGGCATAATCCACTATTCACCATTCATTTCTGTGTAGAGGGATGACAGTGGCCATTTTCCATATGGATGGTGTGGGTATGGTGGCATGTCTATGTTTGACTGTAGTGTCTGATGGAACTGAAACCACTTGCCTGTGTCCATGAAGGAGTCAAACTGTAATGTTCTCATGCCACATGGAGACTTGCTGTTGTTGCCATCAGTCAGCATTATGTCCATGCTCACTACTGATGTGGGCAGGAGTGTGGTTGATGTGCATATCTCCCTGTACTAATGTTGTGGACAGGGTGCCACTGTTTCCTCCTATCTTGTGTGATGCAGGTTGCCTGTATCCATGGTATGTGTGTATGAGGTGTGCTTTACCCACAGTACAAGTTGACTTATGTTTCTGGCTCTGAGACTGCAGACATATGTGGAGACATGGTTGCAATTGGCCTTGGTGGTTTGGATATGTCTGATTTCTAGTCATATTCCACTTTACAGGAAGCCATCTGTGAACCTACATACTTGCTCAGATAGAGGTGCACTTGCTTCCAAGTTGTGGTTTGCACCTATGTGTCCCTGTACAGCCACTATAGCAACCTATTATGTGCTTTGTATCTTGCTGCTGTCCACCAAGGGGATTACACTATCGTTGGTGGAGGCTGGTTGTACAGGTCAGGTACTGTTGATTCCATATAGCTACAGTGGATATAAAGTGTACACACCCCTGTTACAATGCATAGTAGTTGTACAGTTGAAACATGACCCCAAAAAGCACATGTCAACACAATCCCCACCTGTGATATGACCTATAACTTGCTCAGTTAGATAGGGAACATAACAACCTGTCCTGTGAAAACATATGGGAATTAATACTCAGTACAGTAAGCCAGTTGAATGTGTGGACACACCCTTACACTGATATGTTGTGTAAACACCTGCTGAGATGATTACAGCATCCATTTGTCTTGGTTTGTACTCTAATGTCATAACACATATTCACTTGGCAATGGTTGCTCACTTTCAAGGAACAGCTTTGTTTCTGTTTCAATAGAATTGCACAGGTTATGGGTCACATTTGAGGTGAGAAACATTTTGACATGACTTTCTATGGTCTCATTGGCATGCAGCACACATACCTGGCATTCCAACAGGGGTGTGTATACTTTGATATCCAGAATATACAGTGTTGATATAGTTGTCAGTGGTAGGCATGGACAGTAGGTTATAACACAGTCGTACACTTCTCCGATTACTATGTGATAAGCATGCCTACTGTAGTACCCATATCAGTGTCATGGCAATGCAACAATCAGTAGCAGTACACATTTTATTTTGTTGTATGCAGTGACAGTGATATTATACACACGTGCAGCATGCACATCCTATTTTCCAGACTGCTTGTGACCCATGTTATTACTTCTGTGCCTTTCAGCTGAACATATGCATACAAGCACATGCTCAGAGGATATGTGGTATACATTTGTGTTCTATGTCAGTATGGCACACTGTATTTACAGTCTTGCAACTCAAGCATACATCTAAACCTGTTATACCAGGACCTCTGGGCATTGGTCCACATCACTGGGTGACAAAACAGGGAAATCAATTTTGATAAAGTATTAATACAGCTGACATAACACAAGTATATGTGTATGTGACTACAGAAATCTGTCACAACTGTGAACATTGTCCAGCAGAACACTGTACAGTTGAATGTTATTAATTCAATATATAACATGCAGTTTAACACACACATCTGCAACAGTGCTTTACTATGCTCATGCCCTATATAGGTATCCTAGATTTACAATACAAACATGTTATAATACTCATATTCACGGGTAACATATGGATATGGACAACATCCCATTAACTGGCCTAGCAGTGGCACAGACACGACTGTTTGACAGACACTCTAGAGGTTGCCATATGTGAGCTGTCCTTTCCCAGGGTGTGTCAGGTTCCTTAGCTGTGACCCGAAATATCCACCTCTTAAACCATCACATGTGGACAAAGCCTAACATTAGGGGGGATATATATAAGGACAGATCGTAGATATGCCTATTGCAAACCTGTGAAGTTTGTAGCATGATACATTTCGCATTACCATGACTGTTCTGAAGGTGGTGGCATCTGAAACTCATATGTCTGCCATTACTTCATTACTTCCATTTCCAGCTATTTGCCAGACTAATATAGATGTATGGAGAAACAGAACAAACACTGTGATGGCTAAATCTTGACATTCTGTGAAGATTTGCACAGTTGACAGGTATGGCCCACTGCTGACAGAGCCAGATGCTATGTCCATAGCATTTGTTCAGCAGGACATCATTACAGCAAGCACTGATGACACATATACATCTTTCATAATCATCTATCTCATTATTGCAGACCAAGTACTACATTCAGTTACATGCATACATGTTTCACATACCTGGTTTATTTTTATGTTCCTCCTATGTACAAGTTGGCCTAATGGCCTAAGCGATCACCTTCTCACATATGTAATTAAGCACAAAACCATTAATTCCCAACAACCCTTACTCAGAAGGGTTAGAAACAATAAAAACTTTGACCCTGCCAAATTCCAACAAGAACTAAACTCATGTAATTGGTCTATTCTAAAACACATCCCCTTAGAGGAAGCAGTAGCATACTTTAACAACAAATTCCTTGAGATCCTTGATTTGCATGCACCTGTTCGTTCAAAGAGAACCAATGCAAAAACTGCACCATGGCTTTCTATAGAGTCTAAACTCAAAATTACCCTTAGAAACAAAGCATGGGCTTTATGGCGTTCTTCTAAAGACCCTCAAGATCACATTAAATACAGTCAATCCAGGAACGAAACCAAAAAATCAATTTTACAAGACAAAAAACAATACTACTGTAATTTACAGACAGTAAATCAAAATAACCCACAGAAGTTTTGGGCAGGTTTAAATAATCTACTACATCCTGGACAAACTTCAACCCCAATCTCTGCTGCTACTATTGATAAAACCCCTGAAGATGTTTCTGATAGTTTTAACCAATTCTTTACTGAGACAATTCAAGCCCTAGATAGCCAACTACCTCCTAGCTCCCCTGGTCCTGAAAGTAGCACCCCTAGAAACCTACTTGCGTTCAGCTTCCAACCAGTCGCCACTTCACTTATCCATACCTTGATCAAAAAATTAAAACCCACTACACTTTCTGCTGATCAACTCCCTGCCGAGTACCTACAAAAATCAGCTGATGCTATTGCTTACCCCGTCTCAATACTAATCAATCGAACCATAGAAGAAGCTAAAATTCCCACCATCTGGAAAATATCCTATGTAATCCCACTTCACAAAGGAGGCAGCTCTACTGAATTCTCCAGTTATAGGCCAATAGCTATACTCTATCCACTTGCAAAGATTATGGAAAATGTATTCATAGACAACTCATGTACCACCTAATCCAAAATCGCCTTATGGCAGACACTCAGCATGGCTTCCATCCTCATCACAGCACTACTTCAGCCCTCCTAGCCTTTACTAACACCATAAACCATAATCGCAACAATAATTATATATCCTCAGCCCTCTTTTTGGATCTTTCCAAGGCATTCGATATGGTTGATCACCAACTTTTAATCCACACCATGCAAACATTCTGTCTAGATACTGGAGCGCTCCAATGGTTTCAATCCTACCTGAATGGTCGACAGCAGGCTGTCCTCTGGCAAAACAAACTCTCTAACCTTCTACCTAACACCCTTGGAGTACCACAAGGCTCTATACTAGGGCCCTTGCTGTTCTCCATCTTCATTAACAACCTTTATACTGTCATCCCAAAAGTCAGCTGTATCCAAAATGCTGATGACTCTACTCTGATTAGCTCAGCCACATCTCCAGTAGAATTATGGTCAGCTACCCAGACCACCTTTAATACAATAGAAAACTGGCTTTCTGAACATCGTGTGATCCTAAATCCCCAAAAATCTAAAATGCTGTTATTTTCACCAACACGTAGGTCTACCGCTTTCACCTTTACCATAAAATCAAATGATGGCACAATAATCTCCCCTGACCCATCTACAAAACTATTAGGTGTCATCATAGACAATAATCTCAAATTTGACCTACATGTTAACCAAACTATCAAAACCATCAATAAAAAACTAGGGTCACTTTACAGAATAAAAGCCTTCCTAACCCCTCCAGCTAAAATTGCCATAGCTCGCTCTCACCTTCTTTCAACCCTTCTGTATGCATCCCCTCTACTCTCGAATTTAAACAAGACTGTCCTTAACAAACTCTCAATTTGCTACAACCACATTGCCAGGTTTGCCACTGGGCTGCCTTTTAGGACACATCATTGCATCAATCTAAATCAGCTTGGTTGGCTTGAACGACCTAACCTAATCCAGTATAACCAATTGATTATGGCCTATAAAATCCTCTATAATCCGGACAATACTCCTGCACATAAAAATATTATCACCCCCTATAACAATCCTAGACCGCTTTGATCCTCTAACAAACTACTAATTCAGACTAGCAAAATTAATAACACAGCCGGTGATTCTCTCTTTGCAAACTCTGTAAGTAGATCCTGGAACTCTCTTCCAGCTGATATTACCTTACTTTCCACCTTAGGTCAATTTAAAACTAGACTCAAACAACATTTGCCACTTAACTGGCTATGTCAATGTATCAAGCCTGGCTAACTCGAATGTGTAAAAATCTGTTAACCAGTTTACTGTGTAATTTAATTTAATCCTGACTTGTGCTCAGGACTAACTGTAACCTGTGGAACTTGTTTAACTTGCTTACTTATGTAATCTCTGTAAATAGTCTGTTTGTAATATGTAATGCTGGTATTATGTAATGCTGTATCTGCTTACCCTTGGAGCTTTTCTCCCCGGGCCTCCGCTGAAAATGGACATACATCCAGTCGGACTATCCCAGTCAACAAATGTAAAATAAAAATAAATAAAACGTTGTCTTCTTGTTTCTTATTTTTTTTAGGTTTTGTTTATGTTTTACTACTTTTTTTTGTCTCTCTCTCTATCTCTCTTCACTACTGGGATTGAGTTGGTTTGAATAGGTTGCAACATGGCTTTTGTAGGTGATGCTCATGTTCAGGTGATGAATTACTGTTCCTCACTTGCTAATTGCATGCAGACAGCGGTGTAGTTCTTCCAATAGCCAATGTCATAGCAACCCACTACTATAAATAACTATTCATGTGGGCATTGTCCCTTTACCTTACCTGTATGGAAGACATCCTTCATGTGTGGGGGCAGCAGTGTTACAGACAGCAGGTAGGAACACCTCTTACAACAAGACTTGAGTGCACAGGCCAACTACATGTTTGTACAAGGTTCCAGACCTAGGGGCAGTGTGTGAGTATTGGTGTTAATATGAATTGAATACTGCTAGTTTTACAGGATTTGTGTGTATATGCTAGTTTTGCATGGAATGCAGTCTGTCTGCATAGCTCTCAACTGTGGGGCTATACACATGATGGCCAGGGGATTGGCTGTTATGTTTTGTCTGTTCCCCACACAGGTCTTGTCCTTGACAAATTGCTATCAGTATGTGGCAACATCCATTTGTGTTTCTTTTTTTTTTCAAAACAGGTTTATTGTTTTAACATATAAGAGAAATATTATAACAATTTTATACAAGTAATTAAAAATAGGTATTATTATAATATTCAACAAAACAACTAAAGTATTTACAAAGACATCCACTACAATCAGATCAATTAATTAAACTAAAATACCATGCTATTGAAATTAAAATTTTTTTAACAAATTTTGTAAATTATCCCATACAATAAAATAAGATGTTTTTCTGTTTGTTCTAGTCCTAATTGTGTTTATTTCCATATGGCACACTATATTCATAACATTTTAAATTCATTGAACGAAGGAGGTGTATCTGAAATCCAATTTCTAGTTATTATTTTCCTAGCCACTGCTAGAATAGACCATAACAAGGGAAGCTTAACCTTTTTAACACTTTGAGGTACAGGTGTGTTGAATAATATAAGAGATTTAGAAATAATGAAATTATCTGTAAGAGAGCCTGCAAAAATTCATTAATTGACTTCCAGTATTCTTTCAATTTTATACAGCCATAAAACATATGAGCCCAGTCAGCATTAATTTCTACATTACATCTCTTACATAGATTATCTTTATTATTTATTTTATTCATCATCAAAGGTGTATAAAAAGATCTATGTAAAAATTTCCATGTATAAAGTCTCCAGACAATGGAAGACGTAGTTCTATAAGCAGATTCCAATATATATTGTTTATCTTGTTGATTTGGTGGGTCCCCATTAATAGAAGTGAAATAATTCCAGTATGAATCTACACTGTAAAATGTTTCTTGTCTGATAACTTTATGTATGTATGAAAGTTTACCTTTATCAGAAACTTTATGTTGTAAATTTAATATCAAGTAATCAATCAGTGAAGGAATAGATTCTTTAACAGTTATAGACATTAAATCTATTTTATTAATGAGATGTTGTCTAAAGGTCTGAACCTCTAACCAGCAAGTTTCTCTTAGATCAAATTCTTGTTTTAAGAAATCTAGATTTTTAACTTTATTATCAGATATCAACTGATACCAGTACTTTAGATCATTATCTATAGCTAAATGAGTTCCTTCAGAAGTAGATGACAAAAGCATACCCTGAGTATACATTATAGGAAATACAATAAAATTCCATTCCCTATACTTAGGGTGCATGAATATAAAGTTATGATAACTAATAATAATATTTAATGGGTAACAAACCATATGTTTAGGTGTAATAGGTGAAGTACAAAATTCCTTTAGTAACCATAACATGGAGTTATTTACAATCATATTTTTATGTGTTAAGGAGATTTTCATGAAGTGTATACTAATTAGCTCCCAATAATCTTTCCATTTTGTGACATATGACTGATCTATTAATAAAGTAATAACTTTTACAATAGAAGAGATAGTATATAAATTAAAGTCTGGAAAAGAAATACCCCCTTGAGACCAGCTATTAGTATGTTTCTTTAATGCAATCCTAGGTCTATTAGGTGCCCATAAGAAATTTAACATTAGTGTGTTCAGTTTCTTGATAATTATTTTTGTAGGTGGAAGTATTATTGATTGCATTAAGTATAAAATCTTGGGGAATATTATCATTTTAATAATTGTAAGTCTCTCCTCCATAGTAAAAAACATATTATTCCAGGTATTAAAAAGATTTTGTATATTAAGAAAACAGGTATTATAATTATGATATATAATAGATTTAATATCTTTAGATAGTATCATACCTAAATAAGTTATCTGACCTGAATTGGGTACATATTTAGTAAAATCACTAATGAGAATATTTTTTCGTGTATATATAGGTAGTATTTTAGTTTTTTCTTCATTGAATATTAAACCAGAAATACTTTTAAAATTCATCATGTTATCAAATAGAGACTGTATAGAAGAATTAGATCCTGCTGATGTAATTAGAACATCATCTGCGAAAAGTTGAATTTTGGATGTTGTATTTTCATCTATTTCAAAACCCTCTATGTCAGTACTGTTTCTGATCAAATTAGCCCAAGGCTCCATTACTAAAGTGAATAATAGTGGAGAAAGTGGACATCCTTGTTTTGTACCTTTAAGAATGGGTATTTTTGTGAAACATATGTTCCTACCTTAATATAAGCCAACGTTCCTTTGTATAAATGTTCAATTAGATTTACAAATGCATCCGAGAAGTTTGTGCACTTCATTAAGGTAAACAGATAGTCCCAACTTACTGAATCAAATGCTGAACTTATATCAAGACTAATAAGTGTTAAATCTTTCTTTTTCCTATTTGCAAAATCTATTAATGTTAAAGTTCTTCTTATATTATCAAAAGTATTTCTATTTACAATGAAGCCTGTCTGATCTATATCTATAATGCCGGAATGATTGTCTTCAATCTATCAGCAAAGATATTCATAAACATTTTATAATCAACATTAAGTAATGAGATGGGCGATATGAAGAACATCTAGTTGGATCTTTATTAGGTTTTAAAATTGGCGAAATAAATGTATATTGCCAAGATGGGGGTTATTAACTCAGTTTGGGCCAAAATAAAAACCTTATGTATTAATGAATATGTATTTTTAGAAAGGATTTTATATATCTCTGGTATAATACCATCATTACCCGGTGCTTTGTTTGATTTAAGCTTATTTATTTGTGTAATAACTTCTGTATATGAAATACTCTTGTCTAATAGTTTAATCTGTTGTTTATTAAGCTTTTATTCATATTTGTGGTTATAAACTCCTTTATTTTATCTTTAGGTTCCATGTTAATATTATTATGGTTAATTTTGTGAAAGTGATTTCTAAATTCATCTAGTATTTCTGGTATACTAGAAACATTCTTCTTTTTCCTTAGAGAAAAGATTTCTTTGATATGGTTTTGTTTATTCAACCTTTTTGTTTTATTTTTAAGTCTATGTAAGTATTTGGGGCTTATTGAATAAGACAAAAACTTGTATTTCTCTAAAGTTATTTTAACTTTATGAGTTAAAATTTCTTTGTATTTCTCATTTAGTTTGTTTATTTCTTCAATAACTTTCTTGTCCATAATATTTTCTTTATTATTATGTTTATAAGAGTCTAGTTAACTTTGAATATCTAACAATTCCTTATCCCAAGATTTCCTTTTATTATTATACCATCTGATACTTTGTCCATATAGATATGATTTTAAGGCATCCCAAACATAAACAATGGAGACTTCAGGAGTGTTATTTATGTCTAAAAAATGTTTTACTTCTGAAAGTATATATTCTTTATAGTCTTTTAGTTGAGTTAAGTATGCTGGTATCCTTTTGATCTGAACATTATGAGTATTTTTTATCATGAATTCAAAAACAATTGAATTATGATCAGATATAGGACATGAAATGATTTTGGAATTAATTAAATCTGTTACCATCTGGTTAGAAATAAAGACCCTATCTATTTTTGAATAAGTTTTGTATCTGTTAGAAAAAAGGTGTATGGTAATGATTTTGAATCTATCTGATTATTAATATCATTCAAATGATAAGAATTAGCAAAATCCTTTAAATGTTTTGCATTAGATGTAATTCTTCTCTTTCCTATAGTGGTAGTATCACTTTCATGTAGTATACAATTAAAGTCACCAGCTAAAATAATATCTCCTATAGAGAATGATATGATCTTATCAAGATGATGTTTCACTGTATTAATACCAATTCCAGGTATCCAATATACATTAATTAAAGTGTAAGTCTTCCCATTAATTTGTATTGTAACCATGCAAAACATTCCTTTGTCATCCTGATAAGACTTAATGGTTTTAGGAATGGGCATACTTTTATTCCATAAAATAGCCACTCCTCTTTTTTCTGAGTGTGCTCTGAACTAACCAATACTGTATATTTGTTTGTGGCTAGTTTATCAATATCTTTTTCAAGAGAGGGGTTTCTTGTAGGAAGACTAAGTTGGCCTTATGTAAATTAATGTATCTTATTAGGCTTGCCCTTTTACATGGATTATTCAATCCATTAATGTTTAAAGAAATTCCTTTTAAAGATGTCATTTGGCATTTTTAAAACTTAAGAATCTTATGATCAAAATAACAAATAACAAGATAAGTAATGTTACATCTCCTCCTTTAGGTGTACCTTTAAATATAGCTGTATTTATTGAATCTCTTATGGGATTTCGTATAGGATTCAATTTTGTTTGTAGTGACAATGAATGTACAAAATATATTGTGGATGTCAAAACTATATACAAATAACAATGAACAAGTGAAAATAATGTAAGGATTAAACCTTGCATCCAGCCTGGAGTTGTAAACTCCAACTTAGAGTAGTATTTACCACTCAAGTTAACCCCTACCCTAACCAGCAGTACGTCAGCTACCACCTTATCAATTTAATACTAGTTATATTTAACTGAAGTTAACAGTTTTCAATTCAATTATCTAGCAAGACAAGACTACACATTTGGTAAAACAGCATCATATAAACTAAAATAAACCTTTTTTTTTTTTTTTTTTTTTTAAAAACTGTTCATACTACTATATACATCCATGTAATATAAAACACTTGTATGCAAATAGCATTCAAATAATCTTGATGTTAGAAATCAAGAGGAGAGAAAAATAAGTTCTAACATTCATTTAAATCAAAAACTTTGGCTAATATGATTCAGACATTACATATATTAGGATGCATCTATTTTCTGTCATGTAAATACAGTTAACAGCTTCCAAAAAAACCTTGAATTGCTTGTATATGATCATTTACTCAAACTCATTATTGCCAATAGAATAAAATATTGTATTCATAGAAATTGTTATAAATCATACTTCATAGCTAAGCAGATTCTCAGAAACATTTATATACATATATACATACACACACACATACACACACACACACACACACACACACATATATATATATATATATATATATATATATATATATACATACACACATACATATACACATATACATATATATATATATATATATATATATATATACACATGCATACACACACACACATACACACACACACACACACACACACACACACACACACACACACACACACACATACACACACACACATACACACACACATACACACACACACACACACACACACACACACATACATATATATATATATATATATATATATATATATATATATATATATATATATATATATATATCTGATCTCACTGAGTTGTATCTTTACTGAGCACCATCTTACATTGCTGTCCCTTCAATAAATCTGTCTGCTTTATACAAAATAATGCACAGCAAACACATTTTAGTAACCAGATTTTACAAACATGCTATACTACTGCTTTAAAATATATCACATGACAATTTCTTCCAGTATAGAGTTATAAAATTATTTATGCTTGTCAATCAGATGAATTAAATGAGTTATAGTAATGTATATGTTTGGGACATAGGTTTTAACACATATTATTAATCTGCTATTCCTGTATCTGTGATGTGTCAGTGTGATATCTAGGTCAAAGGTGAGACCAGCTGCTTTCAGCTTCTCTGTGAGAATTCTGAGAGTTGAAGCTTTTGAAGTAGCTCATGGACACTGTGCATGAGACAGCCCACATCCCAGATTGGCTCTCTTAACATTTTGGCGGGAAACTTATTAAAAACTAGTGACAAACATTCATTTAGCAGTGTAAATGCATCTAAACATGACAAAACCTTCACAATGCATTCTACAGGTTATTACAGACTCTATGTAAGTGAAATCAAGCCCAAAATTATTAATAAGTAACAAAACTCAACATTTTTGTCCCAACTCAACTCCTATGCAAATCTTATTATTTACTGTGTCTATATGATCAAAAGCATTTCTATATATTAATAAAGAAAAGAAAAGAGAATAGAAAGTAAAAGGGTGTAAGGCAGAAATAAAAAAAAATGTAAGAGAAAGCTATAAGAAGTATATACAATATAATGTTACTTACTGTTTATATTAACAGAGTTAAAAATAAAACATATTATTTACTATTATTTAGTTCTAATTATTATTGGTTAAAGCATGACAGATTATTTACAAACAAGCATAAGCAGTGTAATCAAGAAAGTATAATTAGGAATAGCATTTGAAGAACATATAAACTTTTAAAGGAAAAAAAATGTATCAAATTACTGACCTTATTTTTCCTCTTCAGAAAGAGAAACAAGTTAAATCACAGCTTGCCATTAAATCTCCAGATATTTTGACTAGTTATGAAACAAAACATTTCTTTGCACACAGAGAATAACTTTGATTAAATCTTTTCAAAATATTTGTTGCTTCTTGGAAATGCAGGAACTATATTTAAAAAAGATTAATAATAAAATAAAATGATGAGAGAGAAAAAAAACATAGTACAAATCATTTGTTTTTTAGTCTCTTCTTCTTCTCTGAAGTCTTCCATGAAGTTTCAGTTGCCAGTCTCTTTAACGAAGGACTAGCCCATTCCATTTCTTCTATTTTTTCCAAAATCTTATTTTTTTTGATAAACAGTAAAGCAGAGTCTAAGTCATCAAAAATTTTAGGACCATCAGGAAGGAAGATTTTAAGCTTGGCAGGAAACAGAAGGTATGTTTTAAACTGTGCTTTTTAAAGCTCCCTTATTAGTGGCAGAAAAACTTTTCTTTTAGCTAATACCATGGAAGAATAGTCATTGTCAAAACACACAGTTGTTTCATTAATCTTAACAGGAGCTTTAGCCCAAGCAGATTTAAGAACCATCTCTTTATCAAAGATGATAGAAATCTAACTATAACTGATCTAGGATAGTTTTTGTTAGAGTTAGTATTAGCTATAGATCTATGTGCTCTTTCGATACCAAAAGAGAATGCTTCTGGTAAATCTAAAGTTTTAGGGAGCCATGTTGTTAAAAAAGAAGTAATATTGTTACCTTCAATATTTTCTGGCAGTCCAAAATCCTAATGTTATTGCGCCTAGATCTATTTTCCAGGTCATCCAGCTTTGTTTGTAAATGTGTATTTTGTTTCAGCATAAACTCATTGTTGATTTCCTCTTCTTGTATTCTATTTTCCATGTCATTCACAGCTTCTTCTATGCCTGTCATCTGGATCTTCTGTTGTTGCAGGTCCATATGTAACAAGTCTATTTGTTTTGTAGTTTTTTCTATGAAAGTGTCTATTTTAGTATCCATTTTATCCATCGTAGCAGTAAGTTGCTGGACTATAATTATCAGAGACTGAAGTTCTTTCTTGATGCTGGAGTCTTGAGAATTTGTCTTACTGGAACTCATTTCAGACTGATAAACTGACAGGAAAATTTCCAAAGTAATTTCTGACAGGAATATTATTAAGATTTCCTTTCTTTTTTAGATATAGTTCAAGAACTATATAAAACAAACATATTTAGAAAGAAAATTACTTCAAGAATTATTTTTTTAAGTAATTAATTCCTGTCAATGTAATGAAATTGGTGGAGCTGAAGAAATCTGCTGCTATCCTGTGTTCATCCTTGGCCACGCCCCCCATCCATTTGTGTTTCTGACTTAATATTCCTCAGAAAGGGTATGTTGCAACCATTCCTGTAACACCAGCAACTTTCAGTGTATAACAGCAATATTTCAAATATGCCCTGTGTTCCAGCCTCTGTCCTCCACCTATATACCAGGCTTTGTCCAGGTGCCATGCAGTAAGAGGTTGTTAGGTAATGGCCTATCATTATATAGTGCTGACATTCCTGCTATCATTCCAGTGATGTTGTGGACTCCCACACAAATTGTAGGATAGGATCCATATATATGAGGGCTACAGCTGGATAACACGTATGACCCTGTACAGTCAAGAGGTCAGTATAGAGAACATTGTTATATGCCCTTGTAAGACATTTTATGGGGGAGGGGTATTAAATGTTTTTAATCTAGGCTGTTAGAACATGTGAAGAATATCAGTAATAAGAAACATAAAGGTATATGGCTGTACATTTTCATACATTTCACCATGGAGACGGGTGGGCTCGAGCTTAATGTTTTGCACACAGTTCTGTTTGTCAGTGTGATAGTACCATTTTAAGTTAAACATTGTTATGTAATGGATACATTTACATTGTGAGAATTGATACATTTCCCCCGAGGGGGTTGACTACAGAGTGCAATTGGAGGCTGTTGAACTACATCTGTAATTAAGTGTTGATTGATTCTTGTCTTCCAGGCAAGTGTGAGTTTTTTTACTGTTGTACTACTTAAAGACTTTAGCCTAGACAGCAATCTTATCTTATTTTTTGTGGATTATTGTATCATATGTTTTCTTCGAGAGTTGCATTAATCAGTTGTGTATTTTAGACACCTAAATGCTCTAAGAAATGGCATAAACAACTGAAATAGTACACAAATAAACATTTATATGTATGCAAAATGTGTGGTGTCATGTCCTTTGCATTGTGTGTGGGTATATGTTTTCATGCAATTATTCTCATTTGCAGGAAAGAATCAGACTCTGGCCACTTGAAAAGGTGGCAACTGTAGGAATAATGGCTATATGATATTCTGTGCACCCTCTATATATATATATATATATATATATATATATATATATATATATATATATATATATATATATATATATATATATATATATATATATATATATATATATTGTACACATATATATATATATATATATATATATATATATATATGTGTGTGTGTGTGTGTGTGTGTGTGTGTGTGTGTGTGTGTGTGTGTGTGTGTGTGCATATGTATGTATCATTACATTGTTTAGTGCTTCCACATTGTACAATACCTATGATAGACTGACTGCTCTGCATATGTTAGAGAAATCATCCTGCCATCTTACAGCTGAGATGGCTTAGTGGTAACTTGTTGTGGCTATGGTTTTCAGGGTCCTAGCTGCAAGACTTGCATGGGTTGGTTATTTTGTTGCAAGGCAGAATACTTCAGCAGTGGAGGAAGGGATAAGGGCACTAGTCTGGGCCCCTTCACCCCCATTTACACTGCATTTTGTCAGATGTTTTGCAGTGAGAGGTTCAGAGTGTGGATCCGATGTCCATATGTGTGTGTATATATATATATATATATATATATATATATATATATATATATATATATATATATATATATATATATATATATATATATATATGTGTGTGTGTGTGTGTGTGTGTGTGAATACATTTTTCCTACTGTTGAATGTCTATGCTGCAGGATATGTTTGAGAAAACATCAAACATATCCACAGCTCAGATGGCTTTGTGGTAAATTGCTGTGGTTACAGTGTGTAAGGTCATGGGTTCAAGTCCTGCAAGGGCTGTTTATTTTGTTGCTAGGCAGAACAAGGACTGTTGGATACAGAGTGATTAAGGCGGTTTTGAGCAGCTTTGTGTGGGTTTGTGCGACAGTAAGAGCTGCTGACGTACGGTTAAAGGTATAGCCACTTACACTGTGTAGGCTTTGCTTACTTACCACTGTGCAAATCTGCTTAGCATTTACATTTAAGGAATGGTTACACCTGCTAAGCATAGCCTAGCCTTGGTAACCACTGCTCACATTCCAGACTGATAAAATTTTATTAATTTTAATTAAATTTAATTCCCTCTACATAAAATGCTTCTATGTGCTGTTATTACAGTAGCAAGGGATGTGAGTATACTGTATGGGACACCTGGCTATACATGGGTAGCACCACAATCTGTTCTTTTTGAATTTGTTTCATACATGGGTAGTATCCCAGGTTATATGCAGTCACACTTGCATGTTACACCAGCTACAGTGCACTGGTTGACAGAAATAGTTTAACGCATATGGTACCATTACATTAGTACTTTTAACTGTGCTTTTTCAATTAAGAGTAGATTGTAGATTGTAGCACTGGAAATGTACACCTCTGCATTAGTGAGTGGGGAATGTTATGAAAGGTTTTGGCAAGATCAATTTAGGTTGTATGTGTCACCTTGCCTTCATTCACAACTCAGGTGACTGATGGAAAGAGGTTGACCAGGTTGAATGAGCAGGTATGACCTACCCTTCACAAACATAAACTGTGTCAGAGCCTGAGTGTGCAGAGTCCCATATCTATGTCTATTAGGTGCATGATGATGCATTCCATAGCTTTGCATAACAGACTTGTCAGGCAGTTGGGGCTGTATTTCCCAGGGTCTGTAGTTACACCCCATCTGTAGAGGGGGTGACTGTAGCAGTGCACAATTCAGTAGGGATAAAGCCTGAGGTGAGGCTGTGCTTTAACAGAGCACACAGATAAGGTGCCAGGTCACTCAGAAGTTCATGTAGAACACAGCCAGGGTTATTCTCAGGTCCCATGCAGGCTGTATTCTTGGCCTTGGACAGTGCTGTTGTAACCTGTGCTGCAGTAAAACTAGATGCCTTGTGGGGTACTGGTATCGTGAGTGGTCCTTTGGGAGGAGTGAAGGGTAGTGTTTGCACTCAAGATGCCAGACAGTATATTGGCATTATTTATTGGCTTATTCTGGGAGGTACCATTGTCTAGTTGCTCAGAACAATTCTTGGTATTGCCATGGAGATTCTTTACATAACTGTATGAGGCCTTGTGGTTGTCTTTACTATGTGCTCCAAGTCTGTTCTTACAGCTAATCTTGTAGTATTTGATGAGGTATCTTAACTATTCATTGAGGTTGATAAGGGTTTATTTCCTGTCTTGGGACTTCACCTTATTCCACATCAATTCCTTCCTTCTGTTGTACAATTTCTTTATG
>NC_056745.1:432789908-432819908 GCF_019279795.1 Protopterus annectens
ATTTTTTATGTAGCACAATGTGAGAAACAGTTGACACAGCAGTATTATTCACATACCAGATCTCGGTGAATGCAACATGTGAGATCATACAATACCAGAGTAAATACAACCAGTCCAGGATTTCGAACTTTATTGCCAGGCAGTTACACTTTTATTTAAATATTACCTACATGGGACTATTACTGTCATATTGCCTGGTTTATTCAGTGGAAACCATACACATTTTTATAGTGCCAGGTGACATTTTACTCCTTTATATTTATTTGGTATGACTACTACAAGCAGGGTTGTTACTCACAAGCCTCGTGACACAGTCTTTGCAACCTGCTGGCATGGGCTTCCTGGTTCATAGCTTGCTCAGCTGCAGCTGTAATAAGACTAGAGAAACATTTATGCATACCTATCCATCACATACACAGGTTGAACTTTGGTAAACAATTATTGCTATGAATACTTACACACTGCTGGGACATCTTCCCTCTGGCTCACTTCTTGGACCCACTGTTCCAAGAGATCCCTCTTCCTCCATTTCAAATTGGCATAGTGGTTCCTGACCTACTCACCAGTCTGAGGTATAAAAGTGGCACTAGTGAGATCACGAGCGAGACTTTCCCAGGCTTGCGCTTTATATTGGGAGCTCTGGTACTGGTTCTACAGCAGTCTCATGTCATGTTTTTTTTACCAGCAGTCCTACCATGACCTTGGACTCCTGTATGCTTCAGCGCTGCACCCGGAAGGGCATGCCCTCTCCAACTCCTGCTATAACAGTGGAGAGCTACAACCAGTTATGAGCTGTATTCCCACCTGAGGGGTTTAATACAGAGAATTTCCCACCCTTTGCCATGATTGGACGGTTTTGAAAATGCTGGGCTAATCTAAGCTATGGGCAAACCTGCTTAGCTAAAGTTGGCAGTGCTTAAAGGGGTAGGTTCCATATTGATTACCAATGGGCAACTTCTCTTAGCTAGGGTATTCACTGCTTAGTATTCATATGAACACATTGCTTACACCCGGTCAGCATAGCTGTGCAATGCTTAGCGTTGCTTATGTTTTATTATATTGGTCTAACACCTGTATGGGATTGAGTCATCATTCATTACATAATATAGATTTATTTACCTTCCATGACATCCTCCAACGTGATGTGATTAATTTATTCTTGTCTGACTATACTGTATGGGGCACTTGTGTTTATATGGGTGTTTCACTACTTTATTACACTGACACCTAACATCTGAGCCTAATACGCTCCTCTGGTTGAGAAACATCAGTTAAATCTTATATAAATATGCAAAAAAATTAAAATTGTGATGTTTACACATACAAAATGATAATGGTTTTCGTGGGGCTCAAACTATGAATGACTACATACAAGGCATGTGCCCTAACCACTACATGATTGCACTTATGCTAGTGCTTGATGTCTATTGCTTTTTAGCTTATCCTGCTGTTTTAGCTGGGCTAAGCATAGCTAAGCAATGGGCACACCTGTGCAGCTACTCTTAAACTTTATGGCATATATATAAAAAAAAACTTATTTGTTGTGTTTTCATTTTGTACCCTTCAGAATATCCATGCTAATGCTGAATCTGTTATTCTATCAACTTTCTGGCTTTGTCCAGATTCCTTACTCTGATGGGTTGGGAGGTGTGTACTATCTGCTTATGCTAAACCTGTTATTCTATCAACTTCATAGCTTAGTAGGGAAGATTGTCCCTTATGGCTTTGTCCAGATTTCTTACCCTGATGGGTTGGGGGTGTTATGAGCATTCTTGCTTGTTTGAAATTGCTGAATGGCAATTGTGGACTGTAGGGGGCATGTGTATTGTGAGAGCTTTGCTCTCAGACACACGCTAGGCACTCGTACACAGAACTGTGTCTGTTTTACAGCACGGCAGTGTGCCTTCATAAATATGCATGGCAGGCTACCATACTGAACAGCCACGGTCCTGCACGGACATTTGCTGAATCCGGGGGAATGTGTCAGGAATCTTTGTAAGCTCTGGCCTTCTCAGGCTGAAGGATGAGTCATAAGGATGTCTGTAAAGATAGTTCATAGGTTCATAGGTTCATTCTAGGCTATCTGCCCTAGGGCATTTATAAGCCTAGCCAGAATGTGTTTGGCTTTCGCCACCCATTTTAAATTTATTTTGCTATGCCCTTTTTCGAGGTTAGTATACTGTGCCTCTGTCTAACAGTGACACAGAAGTGATACCAGGGGTAAACCTATGATCTCCCATCCACTCATCAAGATTCCTCTTGAAGAGAGTCAATGAGGGACTCTACCTAACCTGGACTGGGATTTTATTCGAGAGGGAAGGGAGCCTCTGGGTTATGAATCTGTCCCTCCATCATGTCCTATTTATTTCAGTGCTGAGGTTCAAGTCTCTCGAGCACGTAGCTCGATGGGATTTGGATTTTCTGAGGTGCAGCATTTCCATTAATTCCGGGTTGGACATGGCTTTATACATCAGGCACAGATCGCCTCTGAACAGGCGGTATGCCACTGAGTAGAGCTGGAGTTTCTTTAACCGGGCAGCATATGGCATCTGTTTGAGCCCTTTGATCATCTTGGTGAGGTACTTTTGGGGTCTTTCCAGTGGCTGCAGGTGTCTGGTAAGGTACATCCCAAAAGGGGCATTGTACTCAATTATGGGCCTAATGAGGGATGAGTAAAGAGGCACGATGACCTCCCCTGATCTAGATGTGAATCCCTTCATGATTAGGTGGGCTATATAAAATGTTTTTCTAACCACTTTGGCCACGTGGTTGTCAAATGAGAGATTGCTATCAACTTGGGTCCCCAGGTCCCTAATTACTTCTTCTGTACTTAATGGATTACCACCTATGTGGTAATTTGTGGGCACTTTGTTTTGCTAAAGGGGATGACTATACACTTTTTGGCATTTAGCTTGAGGCCATGGCTCTGGCACCAGTTGTCTGTTTCTATGAGGCCCTTTTGGAGGATGCTTGTGTCGGCTGGAGAGTCGATTATGGCGCCCAGTTTGCAGTCATCTGTGAACTTGGTCAGCCACAGTCCTTCCGTGTTGGCCTGTACCTCTGAGAAATATATACTGAACAAGAGAGGTCCCAGGACTGAGCCTTGTGGGACACCACTTGTAACTGGTTTGGAGTCTGACATGGCTCCAGCAATTCTAACCATGTGGGTTCTGTCCTTGAGCCAGTTTGCAATCCATCTAGTGACATACTGGTTTATATTTAAGCTGGTGAGCTTATCTATAATGCCTGAGTGGGGTATTGTATCGAAGGCTTTTGCGAGGTCCAGGTAGGCTGTGTGGACCACCTTCCCCTCGTCAATGGCCTTGGTGACTATTTCAAAGAAATCACCCAGGTTTAAGAGGCGGGATCTGCCCTTAACAAAGCTGAGCTGGGTAGGATCCAGTGTCTGTAGGTCCCCAATATCTTTATTTATGAGGTCCATGATGATCCTTTCCATAACTTTGCAGACCAAGCTAGTCAGGCTTATGGGGCGATAGTTTCCAGGATCCATTGAGGCACCACCTTTATGGAGAGGGACCACTGTTTCTGTACGCCACTCTTTGGGCACATATCCTGTAGTAAGGCTGAGACTGAACAGTAGTTTTATGTTTGGGTTTAGCTCTTCTTGGAGTTCATGTAGGACGCAGACCAGGACACCATCTGGTCCTATTGATGCTGTGTTTTTTGCTTTGGAGAGGGCGGCTCTTACCAGAGCATCTGAGATGTCAGGGGGGCAGCACTCTGCTGGGATAGATATTTGCCCTTTTGGTGGCGGGGGTTTGCTGAACCTGTCAGCTAGGATGTTGGCAATGTCTGTGGGTTCAGTGTATTTTTTGTCATTTTGGACTAATTCTGAGCATATCTGGGAATTATCACCCAGGTTCCTAACATAACTAAAGAAAGCCTTGTGATTATCTTTAGTGTCCTGTGCAGTTTTTCTCTCAAAGCTGACCTTAGACAATTTTATGAGTGCCCGTAGTTTTTTGCTAATACTGATCAGTGATGCCTTCCATTTTTAAGATTTTGCTCTATCATTTAGTAGCTTCCTCCTTCTATTGTATACTTTGTTTATGGCTGGGGTCCACCAGACAGGACGTCTGCCTTTGGAGGACTGGTCTTGGTTTTATTTGGGATCTCATGATCCATGCATTCCTGAAGGTGTTCATAGAATGCGTTTATAAAGGATTCTGTGGTCTGGGCCGTATTTTCCACAGGCCTGGGGGCTTTGAAGGATTCCACCTCAGTTTTGAGGAGTGTGAAATTTGCTTTAGAGAAGTTTTTCACTGTGGTTTTCTGGGCAGGGGGTGGAGTCGGGATGTGAATATCCAGTGAGATTAGTTTATGGTCTGATCTTACCAGTGAGGGATACACTTCTGGTTTGGAGCATAGAGTCCCCATGTTGGTGATGATCAGGTCCAGTATGTTTTCCCCTCTTGTGGGAGTGGTAACAAGTTGTTCCATAGCATTTGAGTTTATAAATTCTAGGAACCTTTGGGCTATGGCGTTGGAGCTAGAGTAATGCTCCCAGTCTATGTTTGGGTAGTTGAAGTTGCCCAATATAATGGTGTTTTGAGAGACCTTCATATTTTTCCAGTGTTCTCAGGAAGGCCAAGTGGGGTTCCTGGGTTTGGGAGGGTGGTCTGTAGCAGGCTATAAACTGGAAGACAGTTTTACCCACTGTTAGTTGCACATTGATAGTCTCTGATGCTTCGTGCTTTGCCACCAACCTGGAGGTGTGGGTATCCTTGATGAATATCGATACTCCCCCTCCTTTTGTGGTTCGGTCCAAGTTTTGGGGCCGAAAAGCATAGTATGAGGTATAACCTGGTAGTGCTGGGGTGCTCTCGGGAGCCCTGAACCAGGTTTCTGTTACTGCACATATATCAATGTTCTCCATGCTAAGGAGAGTTTCGAGTGCGTGCATCTTGAGGTTTAGACTTCTGGCGTTGAGTAGCATTACTCTTAGTTTCTTATCCCTTGTGATACCTATGGAGGTGGGTTTGTCTTTTGAGCCTTGCCTAAAAAAGGCACTATGGGGGTAGCAAGAGCCTTTGCCAATATCCGAAAGCCCAGGGGTGACAGGTGCAAGCCGTCCCTAACGAAGCATCGTGGCTTGTTGAGCATATCATCCCAAGCTGATAGGCATTGGATCCCCTTTGAATGACACCAGTACTTAAGCCAATTGTTGAAATTGATCATCTTGTCTTCATATTGTGGCATCATTCTTGGTGAGGGTAAGATGCTACTCAAGGTCAGGGTCATACCGGCCTGGGCTACATGCTCAGAGAGCTCCTTTATGTCTCTTTTCATGTAGTCCAGGGAGGTACGTCTCAGGTCATTCACACCAGCATGGACAATGACTGAGTCATATTTGTACTTGCCTTGGAGTGACCTGAGTGCTTGTGTTATGTCGCGGATCCTAGCACCCGACAGGCTGCTCACCGTGACCCTCTCCTTCTTCAGCCTGGTGAGCGGGACGCCAGTGTGCCTGACGATAGAGTCACCTATTACAAGTGTATCAGGTGTGTTGTTTAGTCTTAAGGGCTGTGTCTAGTGTACTTGTACTGAATGATACAAGGTCAAAAGACAGATTGTTAGGCCAGGTGGTCTGTGTTTTGTCAAGTGTTCATGTGAAGCTCCAAGCGAAAAGCATGAGGGCACAAATTATTTTAAACCTGTATCATTTGTTGAAAGCTATGTTACATCAAAGTTCTGCATGCATGAAATTGATAGGAATAGGTAAATATATGGTATTATTTTCCTTTGTTCTTTGAGACTCTTCTGAAATTTTGTGAAGGCTGTCTCCCAGGACTGTTTATAGAATAAACCAGTACTTTGCATCTTAAAACTCTGCAGATAGAAACTCATAAACAAGTAATAGGAAATAATGCAATGTGGACATTTGTAAGGAAGAGGTATATGCATTAGCACAAATTTAGCCAATTATGTAAGAAAGTAATTATTTTACTTATTTCTGACATTTGGTACTCTCACTGAGACCAATACAACAAACAGTGGAAGAGCTTTTACAGATGGCAGAACTAATGGAAACAGACTGAAAGACAGAATAAGATTTAGTGATGTGGCAAAAGTTATCCTAAAATCCAGTCTGGGCTAAGTAAATTTAATGGAGAGCACATGACTGAAATTATCAAGTGTAAAATAGGCTTGTTTTGCAGTTAAATGGTTGAAGACAGGAATATTATTTATTTAATTCACATAATGACTACAATTGACAGACTTGCGTACAAGCCTAATTATAGATAGCAAATGGGCAAAAAGGTTATTGCTTTTAACAATAACAGCAGGGTTATATGTAACACAAAGTGACCGAGGTAGCCACCTGGGGCCTGGTGCTAACTGCAAGCCCCCCATAAACATTACAAAAAGAAAATGAAAATAAATAGTTTCAACCAAATTTTTGAACCTTAATTGCCTGGGTCTACTTGGCTGCTCCATTTTGACTTATGACAGCTCCAATCTCTTTTCTTTAATTGGCTCGATTGAAGAGCCAATTAGAAAGTGACTTTCTGCAGTTTGTCTCAGTCAGAACAGACCAGTAGTACACATGCATATAGTACCACAGTCTTTCCAGAAAAGTCAGTAACATATGGATCTGGTAAGTAATTATACTTTGTGTTTCTTTGTGTCTGTGGTGGTGGGGGAGTGCACATCACTGTCCTTGATTTTAGCTCATATTTTACCCTTCTGCCTCTTATCTGTGTCTGATATGCAGATTGATTCAGATTTTACCTCATGTTTATGCCCTATCCCTCATAGGTTCTTTTTTTCTCATAAATCACTAAGGATTATGACCAGTCAATAATGCTAGACTTTAGAATTCATAATTCTTGTTGGTCAGAGAATACGTTAGTGCAAAACATTTTTTTCTGTTTACTTTTTAACAAAGTTAGAGTTGACTGCCTCTTACCTGTCTACAGTTTTGCATAATATCTCTGATTTTGCCTCATAGTTAACTTCTTTTTTTCTGATAAATCACAGAGGATTATGGTGAATCAATATGTCATGGGTGTTTCATAGTTCTTATTGTTCAGAAAATGATGTCCATACAACTCCTTTTTTATTAACCATGTAAATGAATTAAAGTTGTCTGGGTTTTAAGGTTCTGAGCTTTTAATGAACTCCTTCCTGTAGTCACAAGTAGAGAGTTTGAATCCCTCCACCTCCAGTGCTCCTGTCACCTCTGAAAATGCACACTTTGTCCAATGGGTTCACTAAATAAACAGAAAAAAATAAATGCTTCCCTCTATTATTTTTGGATTTATCAAGAATTCTGGGGAAGAGAAGTCGAGAGATATTTTGGTCTGTTTCTTTTTTAAATTTGTGACCTTCTGGCAAATTGTTGCTGATTACAGTCACTAAATGATAGGCAAGTACATTCAAGAGTTATTTTTTCTTTCAAAAAATGCTTCTTAAAGCAAAACTTGTATTTTATTAACTTTCTAAATATTTAAGAAAAATATTAAAAATCCATTCCTTATTTTGGGTCTTTCTCTCTGATTTCTGAGGTAAAAAATTGAGTGGGTAGATGGGAGTTATACTTTATCATTCTGACAGCAGTGAACTTAGATTAATTACTAGGCTATTGTTTACGTATTTATTTATTCATTCACTTGACCTGAAGAAGATATCTGAGGTATACTCATAGATGTGGCTGTTACTGACAGTCGTGTGTGTGTATGTGTGTGTGTGTGTGTGTGTGTGTGTGTGTGTGTGTGTGTGCCCTTGTGCATGTATCTGTGTGTATGTGTGTGTGTGTGTGTGTGTGTGTGTGTGTGTGTGTGTGTGTGTGTGTGTGTGTGTGTGTGTGTGTGTGTGTGTGTGTGTGCATACATCTGTGTGTGTGTGTGTGTGTGTGTGTGTGTGTGTGTGTGTGTGTGTGTGTGTGTGTGTGTGTGTGTATGCCCTTATGCATACATCTGTGTGTGTGTGTGTGTGTGTGTGTGTGTGTGTGTGTGTGTGTGTGTGCATGCATCTGTGTGTGTGTGTGTGTGTGTGTGTGTGTGTGTGTGTGTGTGTGTGTGTGTGTGTGTGCGTATGCCCTTGTTCATGCATCTGTGTGTATGCATGCGCGTGTGTGTATGTGTATGTGTGTGTGTGTGTGTGTGTGTGTGTGTGTGTGTGTGTGTGTGTGTGTGTGTGTGTGTGTGTGTGTGTGTGTGTGTGTGTGTGTATGCCCTAGTGCATGTGTGTGTGTGTGTGTGTATGCCCTAGTGCATGTGTGTGTGTGTGTGTGTGTGTGTTTGTGTGTGTGTCTCTCAAAAATCCCTGTTTTTCTTTTTTTCATACTATTCCTCATACAATTTGTGGTTTTCTAGTAAAGCACTGTAGACTGCATTCATTGCTAATGACAATCGTAAATTCCTGACATATTACGCACAAAGAAGCTGTTTCAGTGTTTTATTTTAATTTTCTGCCTCCCTACAACCTTTTTCAGGATCCAGAGATGGTAGAATGTGCTTTTATTGTCATTTTCAGGCTCTCCCTCATCTTTTCAAAGATGGAGAGAACTCCAATTGTTTCAGTTCCCTTTGGTTTAGTGAATGAAGGGGTTTAGCCAGAAATTCATATTTTGTACTCACTCCTCAAGTTTCTGCCCCCCCATCATGTACCTATCATTTCAAAAATGTACTCAATCCACAAAATGCTGCCCCTGTATATTTCATAATGTTACACAGTTTTAACAGTTGCTGCTTATAGCCATTAAGAAGTTATTTCTAGAGGTAAGTTCCTATCAGTTAAGGATGTTTATATAGCTCAGTACCACAGACACTATTCTAGACAATTCTAACAGTTCTGGGCTCTGTGATTCATACAGTTTCAGACTGAAGCTCGGGAAAAATTAACTCATTTGAGTACATTGTGTATGCCTAGCTACACCTCTGAGTGAACGACCAGTACCTGAGCTAATCAGGACTGCAGATTGGCTTATTTCATTTGCCTTTTCAATTGGATTTTATATTTTACACAATGAAGCTGTTTCCATGTTTTAGTTTTATATTCTGCTTTCCACCCACCTTTCTTTCAAGATTCAAAAGTTGGCACAGTGTGTTATAATTTTTATTCTGCATCCTTCCTTCATCTTTTCAAAGATATAAAGAACCCATTCTTTACAGTTCCTGGCAGTCCATTAATGAACAAATGATTGAACTAATCAGGACTGAATCGTAAACTATTTAATCAACCCTTCTTGAGCATATGTGAGAACAGATGTCACATGTCAATCATAAAGACATTTGAGCTTCTTTGCATGATACCGGGGGATTGGTAGAAGGATAACTGTAGTCTTCTATTTAACAATCGTAGGTCTATACAACAGGCTTGAACTTTTGAAAATATTTGGAGGTTTAACTGGGAAGAGTGTTGATGGTTTGCAAGATAAAGTGTTATTGACTTCATCTCTTTATTAGTCATTCCACTTTCTGAGTGATACATTTAATTTACATGGGCTTTAAGGCATTTTGCATACTGCATTTATTTTACTTTGATTTGTGGTGTTGTTTGGATATTTCTAACTGTATTGGTTCATAGATGAAATTGGGTAGTAATACACACCATGTACATTTTGTTATATATTTGTTATATATTTAGTCTACTTGGGAATTTAGGTATTTAACATACTATCTGGGCAATAATACACATCCTCAAGAACAAAATTCCGATGTGCCTGCCCACGAAGAGAACCACAGCTCGAACCGGATAGTAAAAAAGATTTATTAAATAAACATCACACAAAGAGCTCCACAAAGCAATACTGGTTTAGCGCTTTCATCTGCGAATAGCAGACTTCCTCAGAACCAGATACTTGGATGATTTGTTTATATTGTGGAAAGGACCAGCGGATGAAATTGTCAATTTCATACAATATATAAACCATACAACTGACTTCCTAAAGTTCACTTATAAAGTTGACCATGATGATATTTCATATTTGGACACCTTGGTTGGCAGTGACGGTCAAGGTTTTTACTCAAGAATATATAGAAAGGAGACCTTTTCTAATGATTACATAGATTATGGAAGTAATCATCCTCCACACGTTTTCAAAAACGTATTTAAAGGGCAGTGCATTCGTGCTGCACGAATGTCATCAAGGAAAGATATAATGGAAACTGAACGTGACACCATATATCATTTGTTCCTGAATTGAGGATACCCCAAGGAAATGTTATTACAAACTCTAATTTATGTTAAGAGGAATTGGAATATTAAATATCCACCCCTGTTAGGGAAGTTGTTTACATCCCAAAACAAAAATGATTTATACAAGGGTACTAATGTTTATGTTATTAGATTTAATCCGTACACAAATTTAGTTAAAGAGATTTTAAACAGGCATTGGGAAATACTATCTACTGCTGATAACATTAGTGGTGTCATAGGTAACTACCCTAAATGTGTCTTTAAAACTTCAGCAAATCTAAAAAATTTGTTAGAGCAGAATAAGGGGAAGAAATTGTCCCTGAATAGTAATAAAGGCACCATGCGTTGTGGCTCTTGTACCCAGTGCAAATATATAAACGAAAAGAAAATGATTAGGTTAACTAATAGGACTAAAACGTATGTACATAGCAAAAATGGGAATTGCAACACAATGAGAGTGGTATACCTAGCCACTTGCATATCCTGTTCGGCTTACTACATTGGAAAGACGGAGAGAAAGTTTAAAACCAGAATTTATGAGCACTTGTATAAGATTAAACATAATGATACCAATAATGCCTTGAGTAAACATATTATGGAGAAAGGTCCTACACACTCATTTACATTTTTCATCATAGACCATACTGACGTATTAGTTAAGGGTGGTAATTGGAAAATTTACCTAGCTATGTTGGAGAGTAGATGGCAAATTTTATGTGATGCAACCACCAATCCAGGATTGAATGATCATATTAGCATAAAACCATTTTTATTGTTAGATTAGATATTGATATTCATTTGGCACTACATATTCCATTGTTATTAGGTCAGATTATAATCCTGCAACCAATTATTTCTGCAGTTATATAGCACTAGCACTTTTTACTTTAGACTATCATGTTAGATAACAGTTATAGCTGTTCATTGGGGTAGATAGGATCCACGCTTTGATTATTTATATTTATCCAAACATTATTATGGCAGGAATTATGCATTCATATTTATATATTTTTATGTATCCATATACCAGCTTGATGTTACATGCTTATCTGTTTTTAACAATTTTCGCAATCAGTAACGAATATAGTTCAGTATCTACAGATCAGCTATATTCTACTATTCTAATACTTGTATATCTGTATATTTTAATATTGATATTTATTTACAATTTTATATTTTAAAATTATCCCTGGTACATTAATTGTATAGATTTAGTATCCATATGGATGTTTGTTTTGTTGTGGGCAGATGCATTATATTTATACTAGTCTGCGCTAAATGCACATAGCACTTTAAGAAGAACAAAAAGTTGGCGCCAAAAAGTTTTTAAATTGTGAAGTTTGTGTGTGTTTAACTGGTTCTGAGGAAGTCTGCTATTCGCAGATGAAAGCGCTAAACCAGTATTGCTTTGTGGAGCTCTTTGTGTGATGTTTATTTAATAAATCTTTTTTACTATCCTGTTCGAGCTGTGGTTCTCTTCGTGGGCAGGCACATCGGAATTTTGTTCTTGAGTAGTCAGAGAAGGCTCTAAGATCAACAAAGTTCTAACTGTTGAGTAGTAATGGCAAATCATTATGCACAGTTACTGAATTTGTTACAATATGAAAAGAAAGCTTAGAAGCAATTTCCTCTTCTCTTCCTGCAGTTAGTATTCACAAGCCCTTAGAATCTAACATAATTTATGCACATCATATAATAAGACATAGAAAAGGGATAATACTAAGTCCCAGATAATAAAAAATAGTAGAATTTCTGCAATAAACAGAAAGAGGAAAAAAAAAGCTAAACATATAACCAAGAGGAAAAAAAGAAAAACATTCACAATAATAACAATCCGAATCCCTACTCTGATGCTCATAATACAGAGAAGAATCTGCAAAAATTAACAACACAATTGACACTTATAGGTGCAGCAGTAGTGATAACAGCAAACAGCATGGTACAAAGTCTGGAACTAGGAACATATTCTCATCATTAGACATAACATAATCTGTAATGACAAATGCTGTAATGACAAAAATTGACAATATGGTACAAATGATTACTGATCCCCTGGTCAAGGCTAAAGAAGAACCTAGAAACCATGATCTTATAACAGCAGGTGATAAGTTATAATCTCATTCACCAATTACTTTGAACCCTCCTGCCAAAAATAATCATGACAGGAAAAACAGGACTGAAGATAAATTTATTAGTAAAGAAGAAACAGGTGTTTAGAATCTGAAGCATAGGGCATTGGGGGTGTATATGACAACAAACATGGTTCACAGTGCCCTAACTTTTTTGATGACTGTGGGGAACTAGCAACTACAAATAATATTCTAGATACTAAAGGAATCATTCAAACTAATGATATGACAACCAGTAAAGAAACATTTGTACTTGGGAACTCTACTGAAACAATCAGTTATAATATTGTGTGACATTTGTATAGACAGGATTATTGTTTCCTCTCTTTAGGGTTTAAAGCTATTTCAGGTCCTGGACATTTTAGAAAGATATTTAAACAAAAAAATATAACCACATAACCATTCAAACAGGTACAAATAACCTTTATGATATTGCTTTAATTGCTTTAAATCAGATAAATGTTGATTGTTACGTATCTAGGAGATGATAGAAACAAGCCAGATTAAGATTGTGATTTGTGAAATCATTCCTTGTCCTAGATGGAATAATTTTCTATAAACAAAGTTTTTAAACATGGCTTCCCCAGCTGTGTACAGTGTACAATATAATAACAATTACTCTTTGCGAAGATTCTGTCATCAACCAGAGAATGTTCTTGTCGCTTTTGTGTTGGCACACGAATAACTGAGTTCTTGTGAGTTCTGTTCAAGTAGCTTTATTCTATACAAACGCATCACTGTAGAGGCTTATTGACTATGACTTAAGCAACTTATATACAAACTAACTACTGCGATCATGCATGTCTACTCTCTGGCTGCTTCTACAAAATAGCACAAGGGATTGCATGTGTTTGGAATTTATACATGCACGCACAGCCTTGCATGCTTCTAAAACATAGCACACACACACACACACACACACACACACACACACACACACACACACACACACACACACACACACACACACACATGCGTGTTACACTCTGATATACATCCTCCCTCTTTGAGAAATAGATCATGCAATTTGTCATGAGATATTTAGCATGCAGAAATCAAAGATAATCTACAGACATGCATTATACAATACTAAGTGCACATATATACATACAATCAAGTCCATGTTGCTGCGTATTTCACACTAGGCTTAGAAACTTGTTCATATCATGTGACATAAAACTGGGAATTGGATTTACCAACTGGGACAGTTTCTGCAAAATGGTTGACCTGTGGAATGTTGAAGTCACTTTCTGGAACAGAATCAGACTTTTGAACACATTCTGGTCTGGAAACAATGTCTGAGTCATTCTCTGATTTGGGGTTTGCATCACAGATACAATGCTGTGATTGCAATGATGATGATTCTGGTACAGGAACTATATGTCGATAATTTCTCCTATACTCCACACCCTCAGAGTTTACAAAATAGGATCTCAGCTCAGCACAAATGCCTGTAATTTGTCCTATTCGATCAAACCCTTTAGTTGTCTGAATTTGTTCATAGGTTCATAGGTTCATACTAGGCTATCTGCCCTAGGGCATTTATAAGCCTAGCCAGAATGTGTTTGGCTTTCGCCACCCATTTTAAATTTATTTTACTATGCCCTTTTTCAAGGTTAGTATACTGTGCCTCTGTCTAACAGTGACACAGAAGTGATACCCGGGGTAAACCTACGATCTCCCATCCACTCATCAAGATTCCTCTTGAAGAGAGTCAATGAGGGACTCTGCCTAACCTGGACTGGGATTTTATTCCAGAGTGAAGGGAGCCTCTGGGTTATGAATCTGTCCCTCCAGCATGTCCTATTTATTTCAGTGCTGAGGTTCAAGTCTCTCGAGCGCGTAGCTCGATGGGATTTGGATTTTTTGAGGTGCAGCATGTCCATTAATTCTGGTTGGACATGGCTTTATACGTCAGGCACAGATCGCCTCTGAACACCATCTCTCTTTCCCTCAATGAACGAAGTAATCTGCTCGATCTGTCATAACTAGATTTATGGATATTACCCTTCTTAAACAATTGAGCCTTGATGGTTTTAGTGTTCTTAGAGTTAGGCTGCAACAATCTGGATGAAATATGTAGCATAGTTCTCGTTTGTCTGAAAAGTAGTCTTTGAGCAGGTGAGCCAAGAATAACATCACGAGGTATGTTTCTGAGATTAAGTAAATTCAAGAATAAATTGGTATTGTCAAGCTTTGACCTTTCAAGTAATTGCTTTGCACTCTGTACAGCTCGTTCAGCTAGGCCATTGGACTGAAGATATTCATGACTACTATCTCTTGAAGAATAACTGTGCCTAGACCAAATTTTGAAGCATTACAGGAAATAACAACTGGCTTATTCACATCATAGTAGCTTAATGTGTGTGTGTGTGTGTGTGTGTTAAGGTCTTCAAATGCCTTTTGGTGATGTTCCATCCATGACCATACAACATGTTTGCATGTTAGCTCTCTCAAAGGCACTGACAACTCACTGGTATAAATTTGCCTAAATAGTTAACCATGCCCAGAAAACGCTGTAAACTTTGCACATTGTCTGGTGGTGACATCTCTAGGATAGCTGTTTGGTGGGTTGGGTCAGGTCTTAAGCCTGTACTTTTAAACAAATGACCTACGTACATAACTTCTGTAAGTCTGAATTTATACTTTAGAGGAATGAGCTTCAAATTTACTTCACGTGCTTTGTCAAGAACTTTCCTGAAGTTTCTGTCATACTCTGCTTCACCATTGCCTCCACCTAATAGATAGTCTACTATTATGGCAAAAGGATAACCTGAAAAATGTTCTGTTGCAAGTTGAAAAACTTCACCTGCAGAATTTATTCCAAATGGCATCCTTATGAATCTGTATCTGCTAAATGGAGTACCAAACGTAGTTAAAAATGAGTATTTGCGATCAAGCATCACTTGCCAAAATGAATTATTTGCATCCAAAACAGAAAATATAGTGGCATTTGGTATTAGACCTGTGAATTCTTCAACTGTACAAATTGGATGATATGCCCCCAGATTCAGGAACGGCTGGTTTCCATGCAGGAACAGTGTAGGAGCTCCTGCATAGAAAATGGCTGCCGAGTGATCTAGGAAAGTGCAGTTTTCACGTGCATGAGCGACCCTACACTGTTCCTGCACAGAAAGGCATGGTGGATGCAAATATCCTCATTTGCTAGTAAAAAACATGCAAATGAGGTGATTGTGCAATCCGTGAAGCTGGCAATACTCCGTGCAGGAACAGTGTGATAGCAAAAATCTATTCAGTTAGTAAATGAATACATTTCTGCATCTGAGCAAACGGAGGCAGGACAGCTCATGGAAAGCATGTATTACAGTCAAACACACATGCCAATGGCCAAATATAAGGCCATTGGCATTAATAATAGTTTATTTTTTTATAAAATTAAACTTTTTTTTTTGGCCAATCATGGCCATTTAAGCTTAGGGCAGTGGCATGCAAATGGGATTGTGCCCAAAATAAAAAAAATGAGAAAAGTCAATTTTAAGATAATTCTGCATTTTGCCATTATAGTCAATGGCATGCAGAATGTAAACAATACTAAGGAGCACTGGTTGATAAGGGGAAAGGGTCCATCTAAGTGCAGTAACTAAAGACTTACACACTGGGGTATGCAAATGAGGAGAGTTATACTGAATCACAGATTTCCTCAAAGTGTCAGCTTGTACCTAACCATGTAGGTGCAGCAGTACAACAGTGCAAGTATAAGAGCTGAATGTCTTCATAAGGGGGTGTGTCATGCTTGATGTAAGCTCATTGGAGCTCTGTGGCCTGTGTTTGCCCTTAGCTGAGCACAGCTAAGGGAGGGGGATGTCTGTAGCTGTATTGTCTTATTCAATGAAATGCAGAGTGTGTTCTCATCCAGGGAGGGCCATTTCTGCTTAAAAGTCCTTACATTAGCTAAATGGGTGTGTGCGGCATGCAGAAGGCCTAAAAAATAAAAAACACAGAAAATAGTAGAACTGTTTGCATTTGAGCACCAGGTATATGAGGTGTACCTTGGGGCATAAATAGGGAGGAAGTGGGAAGGGGAAACAGCAGTAAGAAGGCAATCAAAGAGAACTAGCAGAGCTGGCAGGTGGAATGTATCAGAATCAGCCAATTACACATGCAGCAGCCCAGCACACTAATATAAACTATGCAAACACCTTACAGACTGTTTTTTCACACAAATTCTACAGACTGTTTTTTCACACAAATTCTACACCACCGGTGTACACAGACAGAGTTTTTTTAACTGGCAAAAATAACTAAATATGTTAGAGGCTACTGCTGCTTTACTCCATCAATATGTGCTAGAGCCTGAGGGTGGTGAGGAAGAGAATGCTGACAACCAGCCCACAGTGAGGAGGAGGAGAAGAGTGTACAGACCCAGGGTAACTTACCAGGGCCTTCATGAGCTGGAGATAGTAGAGCGCTATAGGGTGGACAGGGACATTCTACAGCAAATCGTTCAGCTGTGCCGGCCACGCCTTACACACAGAACTAATACAGAGGAACCCATCCCAGTAGATACCAAGGTATGACTAGGCTTAAGAATACTAGCTGCAGGTACCTTCCAAAGACCAACTGGGGATATCATGGGGGTCTCACAGGCATTGGCATCCAGGGTACTGCACCAGTTCCTGGATGCCATGACACAACATGCCAATTAGCACATATATTTCCTCACCACCAGTGAGGCGCTGACCACATGTATGCATCTCTTCCACCATAGAGCAGAATACCCTGAGGTAGTTGGTGCTATAGACTACATGCACATGCACATCAAAGCACTACCTGGTGAGTGAGGTAGGGTCTACATAAACCGCAAGGGCTTCCCCTCCATCAACTGCCAGGTCATGTGCGATGCTCAGGCATTATCATGAATGTGTGTGCTGGCAGCCCTGGAAGTTATCACGACTCCCACATCTGGCATTCCTCACAGCTGCATTAGGCGTTTGCCAGGGGGAACATCCCATATGGCCATCTAGTGGGGGATGCTGGTTATGCACTGGAGCCATGGCTGATGACACCCCTCAGAAATGCACACACACACACACACACACACACACACACACACACACACACACACACACACACACACACACACACACACAAAAACACCATAATGAGGCACACACACAAACCAGGATCATTGTAGAGCATGTGTTTGGGATGCTCAAGTCATGGTTCTGCTGCCTTGATATATCCGGTGGAGCCTTGTAGTACTCTCCAGCTACATGTACACAAATGTTCATAGTATGTGCCATGCTATACAATATGATCCTGTGGAAACAGCCGCAGCAGAAACAGCATGAGGCAGGGCCACACAGCCCGCCACCATTTCCAAGGACAGCACAGGCATAGAGGGACTTGGAGGAGGAACATCCTGAGCCTGCCCCTGTAGACAGAAGGAGGCGTGCACAATGTGCCCATGCCTTGGCAAAGAGGCAACACATAGCACACACACTAACACTCCAGGGATCCAGGGACTGATACCTCTCTCCAACTCGCACATACAGTAAAAGGGATGCCAAACATGACACTACCTGAGCTTTACCATGTACAGGGAGTGTGCTATGTGCATCCAACATAGTCAGCCCTCCAGCACTGCCCTCAGTACTGGCCCAGCAACAAGGTAAGTCACTCTTCCTATCAGTTACAGAATGGAGTAATATGTTTTCATAATTGTATGTATGATATAGATGCAAGTATGCAAGGGAATTGGGTGGCTGAATGCGATAGCAGCAGACAGCTATATGGGGCAGCAGGAAATTCATAACAAATGCTGGTGTCAACATACTAGGCAGCACTACACAAGGTGACAACCCCCACTGCAGTACATGTGATGGCCAAAAGAACTGAGGGCATCAATAGGTCACACACATGGATATCAATGAGGGTCACATATCCACCACCAGCCTCAGCCAGTAGGACAGGTGTAGATGACCATGAAGAAAGGCTGGGCTAAGGCCCCCAAATGAGACCTACACAGACATACTACAACAGGTCTGGTAGTTGCATTTCAGTTCTAAAGGGTAAGAAGTCTGAAACTGAAATATATGCCATTAAGATCTAACATGTGTACTCTACTGATATGCCTACTTTCTGCATAATAGGTCACAATACAATATGAAATGGGAGCCAACAGAGTAACCGAAATACCACTATAGTAATTTCAAATGTTAAAGTCTGCAGGTGTGCACCACCCCACAATCCCATGTAGAAATGCAGTAACAGATGCCCTACAGCACTCTTAAATGGCCTACAGTCCTCTGGCAAAGGCCCATACCTCACCCATTGTGCCAATGTATGGAATGCCATGGGGTCCCAACTAACAACTTAACAGTAAACAGAAAACAAATGCAAGGCCATGCTGACAAATGCCAGTAGCATGCCTCCCCATGTCCTACTGCAAGAACTGTGGATCAGGCCATAAATACTACTGGGATAAAGGCCCAACTATAGGGATACCTCTGAGATATTGCTTACATAATGTTAGGTGGAGGAGAGAATAACAGGGGGGTATAAAAGCATGGATGTCATGGAGTGTGTGAAGTATGAAACTCTAATGTCCCCCCCATACTACTCTTGACTGCAAACCCATGAATGAATAGCTACAAAACTACTTGTAAACCACAATGTGAAGGTAAACTGACCAGATATATGAGTCCTGGCTCTTGATAACCTGGTTGTCTCTGTACAGTTGAACGGTATGGCCCCAGCAGGATATGGCCATTCTGTGAAGGTGAGAAAAGCACAAGGAGGGGAACCCCACACAGCATACTAACAAGGTGCTGCACCATTTACACAGAACCAGCAGTCTATTGTCTGTAGCTACCCCTCCACAATGGAAAGTGTGTGCTAGAATGTGTAGTCGATATGCCTCAGAATATTGGTCTCAGCTTCATTCATCTTGTATTTCCTGGTAAATAACTGTGAGCAAAGAATGATAGCTGTCAGTAGTTGATGACATGACACATCACAGTGTAAAACAGTACATATGTCAGAATATCTATTCTACAACCAAACATGTCACACAAGCAGCACAGACAGCAATAGTTACAGTATCCCCTGTATGTTAAGCCCATTGTGTCTCTATATTGGCAGTCTGTCAACAGATATCCTGCAGAAACAGTTTGCTAGGTGTAGCTGTAGCACACAAAACCCTGAACTGGAGTCCAACCCTCCCTGGAATGGATGCACACACTCAATATAGAAGGTCATACTGGGCATGCTTCTACACTTAAAGAAATGAAGCCCATGTCTCACAACACAGTGGACTACAGATATTGGTTATTCGCAGCTGTCTGTGCACACACATCGACTTGTACACCATTGATACTTCACACACTCACATTGGATAGGAATACACATACATATCTAAGGCCAATATAATATAATATGTCAAACATACACACACACACACACACAGATGTGGGGAAGAGATAGACAGTGACAAAGAGAATCCCATTATGAGGCCTGTCCCACCCACTACACATCCCATTGGCCTACATCACATGATGTGCTGATGTCATTCACTGTAGAAATATCTTTGGTTAACCCTCAGCCCTATAGTGTCAGTGGTACTTGTGATAACTGTGTAACACTACAGTACAAATAGGTATCTATGTAGCAGTTGTAGTCTCAGTCCTGTCAAATGTAAAGTTGTGTGTGAGTGTGTGTGTGTTTCTAGATGAATGTGGTTGAGGCCATTCACAAAAAATCTCTCGTACCCCTCCTTCAGCACTGCTGCTGATGTTACTCACCTTCACAGATACCTTTGGACAGCTCCCCATCATATAACCTCTGTGGCACTTGTGATAACTGCATAATACTATAGTGTTGCAAACTAGTCAGGTAGGAGTTCCAATCTTGAACCTGACAACTGTGTAAATGTGAGTGTTTATGTGAGAGATTGTGTGTATCTTTGCAGAGACCTGATTTTTTGGTCATTCACACTTACAACACTTCCCTTACCCCTTCTTTAGCACTGCTGCTGCTGTGACTCACCTTCAAAGATACCTTTGGACAGCTCTCTAACATATAATCTCTGTGGCACTTGCAACAACTGCATAATACTAGATAGGTAGGAGTTCCAATCCTAAGCTTGGCAACTGTGTGAATGTGAGTGTTTGTGTGAGAGAGAGAGATGTGACTCACCTTCAAAGATACCTTTGGACAGCTCTACAACATATAGGCTCTGTGGCACTGGTGATACATGTAGAAAAATGTAGTAGCAATAACTACATAGGTATGGGTTTTACTCTCATCCCTGGCAATTGTTTGTGTCTGTACATATGTCTACATATGTTTGTACGTACCTCAAAGATGGTGGCCCCATTTACACCCAGTATACATCTCAGTGCCTGACTTTAGCAGTCTTGCAGATATCATCCACCATAGAAGTACCTGTTGGCAACCCTAAACCATGTAAAATCAGTGGTGCAGGCAGTAAATGTGTAACCATAATGGTCTGAAAAGATAGTTAGATAGAGGTTTGAACCTCACCCCTGGCAGATTTAAATGTGTGTTTTGTAAAATATGTTTTGGAATCTCTCACCCACTACATCATCCAATGCCAGTATTTACAAGGGCTGGTGATGTTCCTCACCTTAAAAGTACATTGGGACAACATACATCCTATAAGCTCTGTGGCACATGCAATAAATGTGGTACAATGTAGTAGCAATAATGACATAGTTATGGGTTTGAATCTCATTCCTGGCAAGTGTTTGTGTGTGTACATATGTCTGTACCTCAAAGATTTTGGCCCCATTTACACTCAGTACACATCTCAGTGCCTGACTTTAGCAGTCCGGCAGATATCATCCACCTTAGAAGCACCTGTTGGCAACTATAACCCATGTAAGGTCAGTGGTGCATGTGGTAAATGCATAACATAATGGTCTAAAAAGATAATTAAATAGGGGGTTGAACCTCACCACTGGCAGATGTAAATGTGTGTGTAGGATAAAATATTTTTTGGAATCTCAACATCACCCAATGCCAGTATTTACAAGGGCTGGTGATGTTATTCACCTTAGAAGTACCTTGGGACAATATCCATCTTATAAGCTCCGTGGCATGTGCGATAAATGTGGTACACTGTAATAACAATACATAGCTAGGTAGGGGTCTGAAACTCAGTACTGGTAAGTGTGTGTGTGTGTGTGTGTGTGTGTGTGTGTGTGTGTGTGTGTGTGTGTGTGTGTGTGTGTGTGTGTGTGTGTTTTTGTCATCAGTATCCTGTGGTGTGGTGTTGGTGTGATTGTGTAATAACAGGATCAATTGGGGTGGGTTTTACTAAATTATTATGTTGGGGACCTAGTATATGTCACAATGTCCACATTACAAGGCCAACAGTTGTCAAACATCGTAGAGGTTGGGGTTGACAATCCACAGCCCTAAATGTCTAGTGCCATGTGCAATGATTATGTGACAGTATGGATTAGTGAGCTATATAAGCAACCCTTCTATTACTCAGAGACCACTCTCCACCCACATATCATACACAAATGCACTTGGCTAGGCAATAACCACTATACTGGTAGTTCCCCTGCATATTGCCTCACAAATAGTACCTATGGTGTGATTGCAGTGGACTACATGCCTGTTGATCACAACAGTGCCACTGACATCAGAAAGTACTTTGATGTGTTACATCTCCTGACTGTGTGTTATCCAGCAAGTAAATGGACATGGCACCCTGTTCCATCCCCTCAGTAGCCCAATCAATGTGTACAGTGGCCCTTTTGCCATGTTCCCCACTGGACACCTGCAACAACTGTAGAGTTTGCAAATGTACCCCACAAAGGGAATATCATGCCTTATACACATGCCCTGTATGGACAGACACCACTAACTCCACTGAATACCCATATCATACTCTCAATGTAGGTGCAATCACTACCTCAGTTACATAGCCAGGTCTCACCAGATGAGGTCAGGAATGCTACATCAGAAGATACCAATCTGTCCATACAACATGCCCCAGAAACTTCAAGCATACTTCCACATGTCAAAGAACATGCATGTGGGACATGTGCACAACCCAGACACTGTCCATGTTATGGAATATAGATCACATACATGGGAAGCAGTGCACATCACTGGCCATCCACAATAGAAACCTGGATAAGTGGATGGGGAATACAATGCCCACTCCTGGGGACCACTCCTGTGACTCCTCCTGAGCCACGCAGGGGGACTATTGTCATGTGGCCTGATCCCAAGGTATTCCCTTGGGCTAGCCTTGTAGAGTCCTCAGGCCCATTCACCTACTACACACAACTGAAGCAAAGAGCCTATGAATCTCAGTACTGGCAAGTGTGTGTGTGTGTGTGTGTGTGTGTGTGTGTGTGTGTGTGTGTGTGTGTGTGTGTGTGTGTGTGTGTGTGTGAATAGCAATCCCAGAGTGTTTGGTTGATGAATATCCACTGTGGCTGTGGTTATTAGCAATCGGAGGTGTGTCCAAACCAGAACATGTACCATTCTTCATTCTACAACAGATGTACATCAGTATGTACCTATGTACAACCTTAGCCCTATGATATGTGAGGCATATGCAATCACTGTGTTACAGACTGGGAATTACCATGCACATACTGTACCCTGCCTATGACATGGTGGATGTGTCACCACATTGCCATACCCTGTGGCCTTCCTGCAGGGCTACATCCTGGTGACACACAGATGCCTAGAATGGAAATGGGATACAGCATGTGAGAACACATTCACTCAGCACTTCAGTTGTGGGGGGGGGTAAAGCTGGCACTGAATGTGTTGCTAAGACTGTGGCCAATATCTGTTGTCTCAGGATAGGTATTAGCTTTGTGCAGTAACTTGCAGCATTCATGTTTAATGCTGTGTAGGTTGCTGATGTAAATATCAAGGCTGTTGTGGCTGTCATCAATGTCTGCTGCATCTCTGCTGCCATAGATGCATGTTGGGGATTCTGTGAGGGATCCAAAGTTCTGTTTGAGGCTAATAAGGAAGTTCAACAGTCATGGGACAATACCTTTCCCTGCAACAGTGCCCTCCTTCTGATGTACACTTTAGTAATGGCAGGGGACCATCACATTGTCTACCAGTGTTTGGAGGACAGTGTCTGGATTCTGCTGGCTCTGGCTAGTACCATGCATTCATGTACCTGTTTGTACAGTGCCTATGTGTACGATTCCACAGTCATGCAGCTATATCCCTTTGCCATGAGTGCAGTGAAGTCATCTACCCCTGTTTTCATGGCTGCAAAGACAGCTTTGGAGAGTTTTTGCCAGGTGGTTATCTTTGTAGGGGATGTGGCTGACATGTTGAGTTCCATGTTAAGTACAGCCTGTGTGAATCTCACCATGCAGAGATTGACATCTGGGGATGAGCAATGGTCCCATATTTAAGTGGTCAACACAGGTCAAGGCTGTTGCATCCCCTACCAGGGCTCAGTATGAGCTGGTCTAGGGCAATGGAAATGATGAATCACAGAAGTGTTGGGCCACTCTACTGGTGATTTGCTACATTCCCCAGGTGATGGAGGGGTAGTTAAAGACTTGTACTATGTCAGGGTTGCAGTGGACCATCAGAGATGGCAGGGTGTTGAGGAATATGCATTGACAGTATAGGGACATAGATGTGAACCCATAGCAGGCTATGGTCTGGATTGCACTATTAGCCCAAAGCAATTGCACCGGAAGTATCTCCAATGTATTATGATGGGATACTAGTCTGGAGGGGTTCCTATCCATACTGAATATGGAGACAACCCCACCTATGGAGCTGTGGTGTGGTCCATGTTTGGGGGCTGACAGCTGTAGAATGCATCATAGCCTGATACTGCAGATCTTCTGTTTGCTGCTGTGAACCATCTCTCCATTACAGCAGACATGCATTCTCCACTCCAACAACTGCTATGAGTGACTGCATCCTGACAGTTAGATGTCCACTGTTGAGCAGCATGACCCTCAGAATGCATACATGTGTAGCTGTTATGGTGGTACTAACATTAGGAACACTGCCTAATAAGGCAGCATAATGGTGGCAAGACATGTAGCCAGTACCGGACAACCCAGCGGTGACAGATGTAGGATATCCATGGCAAGTCATTGGCTTCTTTCAGTCATGCCATCTCAAGCAGAGAGGTCCTGGATCCCCTGAGAATGACACATAACATGTAAGCCAATGTTGCAGTCAACCATCTGTTGATAATACTGCAGTATCATTCTGGGTGACAGCGGTATACTGCCCAGGGGTACTGTCACACCTGCCTGGACCACTTAATAAGAGAGTTTAACCATGTCTCCTGTCATGTAGTTCAGTGAGGTGTGTCTCAAGTCATTCACACCCGCATGGATATGGAGTGATACTCATAGTTGTGGAGTAACATGACTGGCTGTCTCATGTGTTAGATGCTGGCATGTGATTGATATTTGGCTGTTACCTGCTCCATATTCAACCTAGTGAGTGAGATGTGTGTGCCTCAGTATTGACTTAGCCATGATCACTGTATTGTGCAAGGTGGTTAGCCTTAGGGGCTTAGTTTGGGGGCACAGTGTACAGGTTAAATATGTGTCCCTTGGCATGTGCCATGTTGCTGTGTCTGACTGGGTGTCTGCCTTGCTGGTCTGTGTTGTTTGGATAAATGGCCATTGAGTGCCTCTGGGAAGGTGGGTGTGTGGCTTTTCACTGTATGTCATGGCTGTCAAAGTGGGTGTCATGTTGAACTATGTGTTCCACATGGTGTAGTGCAGGTGTTGATCTTATCCTCTTGATCTGCTGGTCCAGTCTTTGCTAGAGAGTGCATATGTCCACATTGTGTGATATATTGGTAACCCTCACAGGTCTGAGGGTTTGGAGTTTAGAGGTGAGAGTTGTCTGTGTACATGCGGCAGTTGCAACAGTGCCCTAGAATGGACAAGTGCACCAAGTTAAAGGATGAAAACACAGATAACTGCTCTTCAAACATGCCAGGAGGGGTGGACATAACTAGTAAGTACTGGGGTAACATCTGTGATGAACAAGTACTGCTGATGGCTCACAGCTGTGCCACACTTCTTGATACAATATCCTGGTGAAGTGCCAAGGCATAATTCTAGTTGAAGTGCAAGACAGAAAGAACTAGCATAATGTATGGGTGCAACAGAAGGCATACCATCTGCCACCTGTAATACTTTACCACAGCTGTGCAGTTATCAGCAGCTTTGGCCATGTGAAAATTTAGTAAGATCTGTAGCATGTGCAGTAACTGCGTAACACTATAATAGACATATCTAGATAGGCAGGAGTTCTAATCCCAATATTGGCAGGTGTATGTATGTGTGTGTGAATCATGTACTGTCTGGCTCATTCCATTTTTGACCTGTGTACTACCCTTTACACTTCCCTTCACTCCAATTTAGTAGACCTGTCGATGTCATCCACCTCAGAAGTACCTTTGGTTGAGTTGGAAATGTGTAAGTTCTGTGGCATGTCTCATAACTGTGTAGCACTATAGTAGGAATATCTACATAAGCAGGAGTTCTAATCCCAATACTGACAAGTGTGTGTGTTTGGGTGTGTTAATCATGTACTGCCTGGCTCATTCCATTTTTGACCTGAGTACTAGCCTTTACACTTCCCTTCACTCCAATTTAGTAGACCTGTTGATGTCATCCACCTTATAAGTACCTTTGGAAGAGGTGGAAAGTTATAAGCTCTTTGATGCATCTGATAACTGAGTAGCACTATAGTATGAATAGATAGGCAGGAGTTCTAATTCCAGTACTGGCAAGTGTGTGTATGTATGTATGCATGTGTGACTCATGTACTGTCTGGCTTATACCATTTTTGACCTGTATACTACCCTTTATAATTCTCTTCACTCCAATTTAGTAGACCTGTTGATGTCATCCACCTTAGAAGTACCTTTAGAAGAGGTGGAAATGTATATGCTCTGTGACACATCTCATACATGTGTAGCACTATAGTAGGAATACCTAGATAGGCAGGAGTTCTAATCCTAATGCTGGCAACTATTTGCGTGTGTGTGAGGATCATACCATGTGTGGCTTATACCATACATGGTTGGTTACCACCTCCTGCTACCATTACTTTATATAGTATGGTGACAGCGTCTGCCTCACATGCAGCAGGTTAAACCATTGTACAGTCCTCTGTACAGATGTGTCTGGAATATCCATATGTTTGAAACCTATACGTGGTCGGAAGTGGTCTGTGTCCCTTAATGCCCATGTATGTGATATTACAGCCAAATAGGCCACAGTGAGTATACTGACACATATGGCAGCATGAGGTGTCATACCTGACTGAAACATCATGCTGATAGGATGTCTGCCACCCTCACAGGTGGCCTGCCTTGAAGGTGCAATACATGGGTACAGATGCTTGGTTTTACAAGTGAACTGTACCTGTTATGGGTCACATTAAAGGCTGGAAGAGGTGTGGGCTGCCATATTGTGGTCCTATATAGTATGTAACAGGAACACCTTGCATCTTAATAGGGGTGTGTACACAATTTATATCCACTGTATACCAGTAATGTGTCATGCATGACCTTACCTTAGGCAATTTGTCCAGCACAATTTGCTAGCCTCTGTCCAGACATCTTGTCACTGACAATTTGTGAGGTATACTACAGGAATGTTGAATTCACATCAGATAGGCCCCAGCGGTGACCTCTGTGATGCAATACAGTTAACCCCAGCACAAGTGAACTTGCACAACAAGCAATATACCTATTACATAAAGCAATATAGCTATTACTGATGGTTGTGTGCATGGTAAATTGCATGTGCTTCACATACATGGGGTATTGCCAGGCAACAACAGAACAATGTAATACTCACCAGCTTCAGGCTGCTGTCCCAGAGGGAGTTATTGTCTGCAGATGCACATGTGGCCTTGGTATAGGATGGATGCAGCATGCCTGCACATCTACAGTATATCCACAATAATACGCAATGTCCTGTCCACACCATAGATGTGCACCTCTGTGCATTAGAACATTCCATCCACAACTGCAATTGGACCTGACACACGGATGTAAATACAATACAGATACATGTATGTCAGATACATTAGTGTATTAATCCCCACTGGGCCCTTACCTGCACTCTCCTCATCCAGTGAGTGTGTGTGTGTGTGTGTGTGTGTGTGTGTGTGTGTGTGTGTGTGTGTGTGTGTGTGTGTGTGTGTGTGTGTGTGTGTGTGTGTCTGCAACCCACCTCCACATATTTTCCCTCTGCATCATGGCTTGTGCGTTCGGCATGTGGCCCAAGTGTGGTGAGCAGCTCCTCAGTGGGTGTCAGTGGGGGCTGGATGGCTGTGGCTAGCCGGTCCCTCACTACAGCAGCAGCCCATTGATGGGCATGGCATTTGAGGTCAGTGGCCTGATGCTGCACATGATCATAAGTTCTGTTGTGCAGGCCAGCATCATTTACCTTGTGGACCACACTGTTCCACAAGGCAGTCCTCTCCCGCACATATTCTGCTTTCCATCCACATAAAAGGGCATAATGTCCAGTCACATATTGGGTGATGATGTCTGTTTCCCCAACAGAGAATGCTGGTAGGCAAGTACTCTGCATGTTACTTGGAAGACATAAACAGGAAAAGGTCACAGGACCTCATACGGTTGTCAAAATGCGCATCAACAGTGGATATTACTTGCAAATAATCCAGACTACACAGTAACCCTCCAAGCTATCATGGCTATAGCAGCTTGCATTACATGCCTTTCCCTGAGCTATCTTATTCCTACCAATGTTGGACACTTGATTGCATAATCCTCTATCCTCCATTCATTTCTGTGTAGAGGGTTGACAGTGGTTATCTTCCATGTGGATGGTGTGTGTATGGTGGCAGGTCTGTGTTTGACTGTGGTGTGTGATGGAGCTCTGAACACATGCCTGAGTTCATGTAGGAGGCAGACACTGATGTTATTATGCCCCATGCAGATATGCTGTTGTTGCCATCAGTAGGCAATATGTACATGCTCACCATTGCTGAGGGGAGGAATGTGGTTGATGTGCATATCTCCATGTACAAATGGGGTGGACAGGTTGGCGATGTTCCCACCTAAGCTGTGTGATGCAGGTTGCCTATGTCCACATCATGTGTGTATGAGGTGTTCTTTACCCCCAGTGCAGGGTGAATTGTGTTGTTCTGAGACTTACAACATATGTGGAAACACGGTTGCAATTGTCCTTGGTGGTGTGGATATGTCCAATTCATAGCCATAGTCAGCCTTACAGGACATCACCAGTGAACTTACCTGCCTGCTCAGATATAGGGGGACTTGCTTCAAAGTTGTTGCCTGCACCTATGTATCCCTGTACAGCCACTGTAGCAACCTATTATGTGGCTTGTGTATTGCTACTGTCCACCAAAGGGGATTACTCTACCTTGGTGGAGGACAGATGTACAGGTCAGGTACTGTTATGCCCCTATAGCTACAGTGGATATAAAGGGTATGCACCCCTGATATACTGCCAGGTATTTGTGCAATTGGAACATGACACCACAATAACTCATTTCATAACAATTCCCCTCTCTAGTGTGACCTATAGCCTGTACAATTCAATTGAAAACATAACAATCTGCTCTTTGAAAACATATGGAAATAATACTCAGTACAATAAGCCAGCTGAATGAGTGTCTACACCCTTAAACTTGTGTATGCACCTCTTTAGATGGTTACAGCATTCATCCGTCTTGGTCTGGTCTCTAACATCATGGCACATCTTCACTTGGAAATAGTTGCTCATCTTCCTAGAAACACCTTTGATTATATTTCAATTGAATTGGACAGCTTAGGGGTCACATTCAAGATGAGAAACATTATAAAATGATCTTCTGTGGTCTGATTATCATACAGCACACACACCTGGCATTCCAACAGGGGTGTGTACACTTGTGATATCCACTGTATATAGGTGTTGATATAGCTGGTAGTGGTAGGCATGGACAGAGGGTCATAACACAGGTGGACACTTCTCTGATTAATACCTGGTAATCATGCCTACTGTAGTACCCATATCAGTGTCAGGGCAATACAACCACCAATAGCTGTACACATATATGTCTGTTGTATGCACTGACACTAATATTACACACATGTGCAACATGCACAACCTATTTACCTAATCCCTTGAAATCCATGCGATTAATTTTGTGCCTTCCACCTGAACATATGCATACATACATGTGCTCAGGGTATACCTGGTATACATTTCTGTTGAATGTTAGTATGGCACACTGTATTTACAGTCTTGCTGCTCAGTCATACTTCTCAACCTGTTAGAGCAATACGTCTGGACAATGGCAGACATAAATGGGTGTCAAAAGAGACATCAGTATTAATACTGTATTAATATAGCTGCACCATTCATTAGTACGTTGATTGCTCAGTAGGGTTTGACACCACTGTGATAACCTGGAAGATGTTCAATAGTCATAAGTAGGCTATTATGTTACAATGCCATTGCTTACAGACCTGCTAATGGTTTGGCTGACATAGCACAAGTATATGTGTATGTGACTACAGATATCAGTCACAAATGTGCTTATTGTCCAGCAGAACACTGTACAGTTGAATGTTATTAATTCAATATATCACATGCAGTTCAACACACATGTCTGCAAGAGTACTCTACTATGCACATGCCCTCTATAGGTATCTTAGCTTTACAAGGCAAACATGTGCCATACTCAATCACAGGTA
>NC_056745.1:432824908-432922408 GCF_019279795.1 Protopterus annectens
GAGAAAGTTTTTACCTTGGTTTCATATATATATATATATATATATATATATATATATATATATATATATATATATATACATTTTCCTTACTGTTAAATGATTGTGCTGCATGATATGTTTGAAAAAACATCAGACATATTTACAGCTCAGATGGGTTAGTGATAAATTGCTGTGGCTATGGTATGCAGGGTTCTTGGTTCAAGACTTCCAAGGGCTGATTATTTTGTGGCTGGGCAGAACAAGGGCTGTTGGATGCAGAGTGATTAAGACATTTTTAAGCAGTTGTAAGTGGGTTTGCGGGGCGGTAAGCAATACTGACTTCCGGTTAAATATGCTTACAGACAATTAGCCTTAAAAGTGTTTAATCTATGTAAGCATTGCTTAGCACTGCACAAACAGGTTTAGTCCCACTTACTACTGCTTAAAAAGGCTTACTCCCACTTACCCCCACACTAATTTCTTTAAAAGAAAAAAGGGGTGATAGGAAAGTGGTGAAAAAGGGGGCAAGCAGAGGGAAGACAATAGGGAATGTAGCTAGGGGTGTGCAGGACGGGTGTAGAGAAGGTCCATAGCTGTCCATTTCTTCTACATCAACAGCTGTGCATATATACTGAATTTGGAGGTCTATTTGGACACTCAACCCCACCGAGAAAGGGAATGAAGATAACAATAATGTGCTGTGAAGCCAATTAGACCAGATTACATGTGTCCAGTGGACACATGTGCGAAATGGACAGCTATGTATGGGGCAAAATTGTTTGGGGGGAACAGATTGTCCCCTTTTTAAGGTGAGAGTGGGATGTTGGGGAAGCATAGTAAGTATATTTGGGGAGGTAGGTTGGGTAGGAAGAAAGACAAGACAGACAAGACAGTATACAGGGGTGGTATATGACACGTGGGGGGTAAACACTTTGGACAGGGTGGGGTGTTTGGAAATCGGAAGCTCATGAGCCCCCAAATGGAAACAGTGGGACTGAGGTCCCCACTCATGACCCTGAAGGTGGCTGTACTGGGGACTGAGCAGGAGGGGCAGGCTGACCCTCTAATTGCACCACATGGCCCTCAAGCTGGCATAGCAAATCTTCAGACTCTTTTCAGAACTCCCTACACACCAATCCCTGGACTTGGCTTTGGGTGTCAGTATCCTGTCTGCATCCACTCCCGAGGGGAAATGAGCCCCATCCCTTGAGGCAGTTCCACCCGAAGGTGGTGCAGGACCAGCAGACAAGGTGGTCCCAGAGTGGGTCCCTGATGTGCTGGGGCCTGGTGCCATGGCCTGATGAGGTGGGAGAGGTGGGTCCGTTGGGACTGGCCTTCCAAACATGTGGTGTTGCAGTTTTAGAACATATGTGGGTTAATAATACTCAACACAGTCCAAGGTTAGTTATAATAGCATGCATAGATATTCCTATTAACCCAAAACAACAGGTTTGGAATAGTTGCATATTAAAGAGAACACATGCATATATGGAACCACAGTAGCCATTACAATGGCATGCAGGTTACATTGATAGTAACAGGCCACCGATTATAATATTTCAACATGGAGCATTAATAGAAACACTTTTCAAAATTTGTTGAACAATAGGACATATGTCCCAACAGTAGGTTTGTTATAAAACATACCCATTGATTTGTGTGTTTAGGTTATTCTTGCAGATATGGTGGGGGGGGGGGCATGTTAATTTACAACTTGTATATCTTTGCAGTATTCACAACTTTAATGCTCATTGCTCTAATCATTACTCTACAGGTATTATTACAATACCCTATGGACTTGGTTTGGCCAGTGGTATGTTTGTTTGGATTTACTTTATTTTCTCAAAATACTGAAATCTCGAATTTCAGTATTTTGAGACCATAAAGTCAAATATTCCAAATCCCGAAACCCCAAACTGTGAAACACAAAATCACGCACATAAACACACCACACACCACACAACACATACATCATCCAACCCACACCACAACAAACAAAATACACAAAAATACTAACAAACCTACAATACATATAAGCAGGTGGGCAAGCCCCCCTGCACCCCCATGTGAGGGTCTGCGCCTCCATGCTTAGCATTGTTTATGTTTTACTTTATTGGACTACCACCTTTATGGGATTGATTCATCATTCATTACATAATATAGCTTTACCTTCCCTGACATCCCCCAATGTGCTGTAATTACATTTATTCTTGTGTGGCTATACTGTATGGGGTACTTCTGTTTATATAGGGGTTTCACTACTTTATTACACTGACACCTCACATCTGGGCCTAATACACTATTCTGGTTGAGAAATAGAAGTTAATTCCTACATAAATATACAAATAAATTAAAATTGTAATGTTTACACATACAACATGGAAATGGCTTTGGTGAGGCTCGAACAATGAACGACTACATGCAAGGAACATATGCTCATGTTGGTTCTCTATTGCTATTTAATTTATTGTGCCGTTTCAGCTGGGCTAAGTATAGCTAAGCAATGGGCACACCCTCACAGCTACGCATAAACTTTATTGCATATGTGAAAAAAAATTGTGTTTTTTACTTTGCACCCTTCAGAATATCCATGCTAATGCTAAACCTGTTATTCTATCAACTTTCTGGCTTTATAGGTACAATTTTCCCTTATGGCTTTGTCCAGATTTCTTACTTTGATGGGTTGGGAGGTGTGCATTGTGTACTTCATTCCCTGCCGAAAATTCATGCTAATGCTAAACCTGTTAGTCTATGAGCTTTCTGGCTTTGTAGGGATGATTGCCCTTTATGGGTTTGTCCAGATTTCTTACCCTGATGGGTTAGGGGCATTACGAGTGTTCTTGCTCTATTTAAATTGCTGTATGGCAATTCTGGTGCACAGGGGGTGTGTGTATTGTGACAGCACTGCTCTCAGACACTCTCCCTGCACTCATACACAGAACCATGTCTGTTTTACAGCACGGCAGCACGCCTTCATGATTATGCATGCCGCACAGCCATGCTGCACAGGAACGGTCCCTTCCATGCAGGAATAAGCTATTCCTGCATGGAAGTTTACTAAATCCAGGGGATGATCTTTTTAATGCTTTGTTTAAATCTCTAAGATCAATGCATATTCTGATTTCGTCTGAACCTTTCTTGTGAGCTGCTACCATAGATGACACCCATTCAATTGGTTCTGTGACTGGACAAATCACACCTTGTTGCACCATCTTATCCAATTTAGCTTTAACTTTATTTTGCATTACTATTGTAACTCTTCTTGCTGGTCTGACTATTGAAGTGATCTTGGGGTCTAGCTTCATAGAATACACAACTGAAAGTTTGCCCAATTTATCATCAAAAACATCAGCATACTTCAAGAAAATGGTTTCAGAAAAACTGAAACTCATAACTGCACTCACATGATGAACTTCTTTTGCAAAAGAAAGCAGATTCATCCTCAAACTATCTTTGAGACCCAATAAAAACTGCACTGGTTGTCAGGCTATGTAGAACAATAAGTTGTAACAGTTCTCAGCCAAATAACATGAAAGTATTACTGAACCTTCGGTTTAAATTTCTTCACCTCCATATACAACAAGTCTCGCACTGCTGGTTACATTAAGTTGTTCGTTGGTTCTCACTTTTGTAAATGTGTCTGCTGATATAATATTACACTTTGACCCAGTGTCTACTTTGAGTTCTGTGGATTTTCCATTCATTCAAACTGTACAAAATACTTCACTCCTTGTTAATAAGTTTACTGCATCAACTCTTTCCCTAAGTACTGATACACCATCCACATAGAAAGCTGACTGTTTGGTCAACTTGCTTCTTTGTGTGACCTTTCTTTACAACTGAGTGAGGCTTACTTGATTTGCAACATTTTTGGAAATGGTTCCATTTCTTACACTTGTGGCATTGCTGACCATGTGTTAAACACTTCTTTTGTTTAGATTCATGATTTGCACTACAATTGCAACAGTTAACAACAAAGCTAGATTCGGGTTTTGCTAACTCATGTTTGTTTTGCATAGAACTGGCGGTGGAGTTTGCACTTTTTCTGGAACTTTCCGTAAAGCTTTGTGTCTTCTTTGTAAACCCTGTGGCTGCCCCTTGCTTAGACCTGTTTCTGTTTGCAAAGTGTCGCATACTATCTAAGTTTGCTCTGGAGGTTACTGAAATCATGCTTTTGTCACCCATAAGCATATTCGTATGTCTTTCTGTCACCTCATAGATCTGACAAATCTCTATTGCTTTCTTAATGTCAAATCACTGTCACAAAGTAAAATCTTTCTCACTGTAGCACTTTTAATACCACACACGTCTGTCCTTTATCAGCTCATCTTTCAAATCACCAAACCAACATGTTTTAGCTCTGTTTCTCAAGTCAGTTATATAAGCTGCAACTGTTTCCCCTGGTTTCTGATTTCTTGTGCAAAACAAATGCCTCTTTAATGTAACATTTGTCTGAGCATTGCACATTTCTCTGAAATTATGCTTCAAACACTCGGGGTCTTCCCTTGATTCAGCTTGCACAATAATATGGTGGTCTGCACCTTCACGTTCATGCATTGCTGGTCTATATACTAATGGATACTCTCTTTCTATGGCTTCAGATACTGCTAGATTTAACATAATGAATGCCTTGGAGCATGCTTCTTTATCTGCATAAGCTGCTTGTATGAAAATATCATACTCTTGTGCAAATATTCTCCAGTTCTCTGCAATATTCTGATCAAAGGCAAGTGGTTGAGGTTTTCGAAATCCATCTGCCATACTAACACATAAAAGTGAAAGGTTTTGCAAGTAAACATGAATACACACACACACACACACACACACACACACACACACACACACACACACACACACACACACACACACACACACACACATGCATAAGTAATTGGCATAAACACAATCTGGTCAATGTTTTTTTGCTTTGAACATATATTTTTTCTCTTCAATCTTATCAGAATTATACGAATGAACAATCTCATAGTGCTTTCAAATAACGACATGGCAAAATAATCTTCTCGGGCTTCTTGATGTTTTATTCTACTTTGTAAAATAGCTTTTTAGATTTCTCGATGCTTTACTGTGTTTTGCAAAATATCTTTTCAGAGAGCTCAATACTTTGCTATGTTTTGCGAAATAACTTTCTCGGGCTATCATTTCTTTTCAAAACTTTACAGAATAGCTTTTCGGACTTTTTGATGCTTTATGACATCTTCAATTGGTAAAGGCAGAAATGCTAAAGTCATTTATCATCACTTGCTATGCTTTCACAGTCGGTGAAGGCAGAAATACCAAACAAATGCATTTTTGGAATTGGTAAAGACAGAAATGCTAAAGTAATTTCGGAATTGGTAATAGTAAAAATGCCTAAATAATGTGCCATCACCTGTTAAAGTCAACTCTAAGAAACATTCACGAACTTTACAATGCAATTGAGCAATTCACGAGCACTTTAATACTCTTCTAATCTTTTGTAAGAAACACCTTTTATCAATCCAAGAAACATTTCAAGCAACTGTACAATGCAAATAAATTAAACTTCTGTTGGCCAAATTCAATATCTTCTGAAGTAATTGTACTTTGCAAATGACTGTATGCAGTACACTGAAATGTCCCCAAAATGGCGATACCTTACTAGACAACGTTTTAGAGTACAAGAAGCAATCTGTAATGGTGGCACTTTGGGAACAGACACACCCAGCACAAAAAATGCTCTTCAAATAGCTATGCTTTGACTGGATTACACAAAATAGTTGCACCTTGCCCAAACACAAGCAGTCACCTTGTTTTATTTTTGCTTACTGTGCCCTTGTTTTTCCCCTTATTATATTCTTTTTGCTCGTTTAAGCCCTTTTATGCCCAATGTACTTTTCTTGTGCTCAGTTTACTCAAAATATGCCCAATTCTGCCTTACACACACTTGTTCTACCTTAAACATGCTCATTTTGCCTTAAACATGCTCATTTTGTCATAAATATGCTTGTTTTGTACTTTAAAGTTAATTGTCTTGTCAAATACTTTTATCTTAAACATTTTCTTTCAGTTAACAAACTTTTTGTACTTTCTGCTTGCCTGATAATGCAATTTGTGCCCTTGTAATCCCTTTTCTTGCCTCTTTTCACATTAAGTAAATAATTCATATTATTTCTCATTACCTTTGATTTTTTTCTGTTTGTGTTTGTACTGTTTTCTCTCACTTTTACCTTCACTGTTGTCTTTACATATCATGGCTCCAAATGCTCTTCTCTTTTACATCCTGGTACTGACGCCATGTCACTTTCATGTTGGTACACAAATAAACGAGTCTTTGTGGGCTCTGTTCAAGTAGCTTTATTCTATGCAAACACATCACTGTAGAGGCTTATTGACTATGACTTAAGCAACTTATATACAAACTAACTACTGCAATCATACATTCTTACTCTGACTGCTTCTACAAAATAGCACTAGGGATTGCACGTGACTGGAATTTATACATGCATGCACAAACTCACATGCTTTTTAAAGACATAGCCCACGCACACATTACACTCTGATCTACAGTTCTCAAGTGATGTGACTTACCATAACACCAGAGTATAAACAAACCGCTCTAACAGAATTAGAGTTCCTGTCCCTTTAATTACATATAGTACTGAACTGAAAATTTTGCCCTGTAACTATACTGGGATTGACTAACTTGGGGAAACTCTTTATGGGAGTTGAAGGGCTATGTAGCATATTACATCTTTAACACTGTGTGTAGTTGTTTGTATTGTGAAAGCGACAGTTGTGCATATTAAACTGTGGCTCTTGAGTTCTGTGTGAATATAGAGAAATTGGCTGAGGCTTTGTCAAACTCTATTGAAACTTTAGTGACTTCCACTGTCACACTTTAGGAGTGAAATGCAGCCACTGTGAAACACCTGGACAGTCTTCAGGAGAGATGTTCTGGGACTGATCAGTATTTAATCAGCATTCAATCAAGAACTGACCATGAGAAACACAGCCATTCTTCATAATATAGTTGCTGCTTCTGAACAATGCCTGATAAACCTTCAGTAGCAGATTTCCATCTTGATGGACAAGTCATCCACTTCAACCCCTTAAGTTTAGTACAACCATGATGAAGCTCAGATCAGGGGATAATGTACAGCTTTACCTAGTGACCTTTGAATGGTATGCAGTTAAACAGACCTTTTCCAGATTTCTATACACTCATCCCCATCTCCACCTCGATCACTGGTGCACTGAACATTTAATATGGATTGAAGACAATGGTGATGCACATGGTTACCACAAACTGAAACAAGACATTTGTGGAAGGAAATGGGGCTTCACCTGCAGCACAGTCCTTTAAGATTCAGACCTAAACATTCAGGACAGTCAGACTCATAAGATCACACATGGCTGATTTGAAATATATTCTACAACGGTGGCTCATATCTCTTGTAGACAATGTCAGTAAAATGTGGGAAATTTTGTCTGTTCATACATTTAAGAGGGGGCTCTCTCCAGCAACGTCAATAAGTGGATGGTCCAGAGTTACTATAATTGTTCCGAATAGCTATTTGTGGCAGTAGAGTGTTTGTTAATGAGTCGACTTGTAGATTTTATGTTAATCTTCAATGTCTAATGGGATTATAATAAGCCTTTACCTAAACATCATCTTTACCTGTAACCCTTCACCTAAAACTTAAATTTCTTAAAGCAGTCTGCTTTAAATGCTCTAGAAAAGGAAAAATAGCAACATACTGTCCAGTTAATGATGGCAATAATCAATTAAATGTTATTATAATTTTCAGCAATCTGAATCTGATAATGCTAATCTGGTAATTTGTGAATGTAGAATTGGTAACTTCGTGATGTCTTGAATTGTGGAATCATCTTTGTGTAATTATGCTGTCTCCAAGCTCATGAAATATACTGTTGTAGCAAAAGGGAGAGAATTACTAGGATTGTTGGATTCAGAAAGTAAGATTACACTGGTTAAAGTGCAGCATCTATGCAAGCATAAACAGCTACTAAGCAGAAAGCTGAAGTGATATTTACAGATGGAGACAAGAGGGAACACCCTGTAACACATGCAGAAATGCAGACGTTCATAATGTGATTGGTGTCCATCATCTTTTGTCCACTTTAAAGAACTATGAAAGTTGTGGAGGAAAGGTTAAGTCAGCTATACTGCCACAGTTCCATAGCCCCAGTAAAGAGAAAAAACACGGCTAGGGGGCACATAAGGGACTAAGATATGAATCTGGGAGGAAGGTTTAAATAATTCTAACACCAAGCCTACTCAAAAGACTCCAAATAAAATACTTAAAGAAGTCAGTGTAGAAGCTCACATAAACAAATTAGTTTTGCCAAAAGACTCCAACAGTTAAATTGATAAAAGAAATTAGTGCATATACTGATAATGAAGGACTCCTAGTTAGGACTTTTTCTTTTAGTTCATAGGTTTGAAAATGAACCACTACTGGTATGGGGCTTCTGTTTTGTACTCTTGCTGGTCTTCATGCTGTCCTGTGAGCCCTTTCTAAACCATTCTTCTCTCGTCTTCTAGTAACTATGTCCAGTCTGCTGTACATTTCCTTATATAGCCTTTACAGGCTCTCCCTACTACATGTTATGTTATTCCACTGATTCTAGAGTGCTCTTCCTCCTTGCCCTAGTGATCCACCACAATTATGTCCAACAGTTCAATTCTTGCCTTTGAGGCTCTATTACACCTTTGCTTTTAAGACCTTGTTTTCTTGTACAAGAGTTTGTAACATAACTGAATGCTCATTTACCGTTTCATTTCATGTCTTGTCATTTTCTTTAATATAATCCTCCAATTTTATATTCATTCTACTAACTTCCAGGAACATATCCTGTAGTATAACTGCTCTCTTCAGCTGTATGTCACTCTCTTGTTTCTAGGTGGGCCCCATCTTTTTTGCCTTCTGTGGAGATACTGGAAGCTTTTTTAACATCCTGCTTCTTCTGTCTTTTCCCTTCATCCAAAAAGTCATCATCCAAAAAGTATTTTCTTTTATAAAATTTTTCCTGTAAATTGTATTGGCAGAATTATTAAATAATCCACAAAAAAGAAAAAAAAAATAGTTTTGCAGTCCTGGGTAGTGGAACAGCTTGGAGATGCAGTGCGACTTATCAGATCCTTGCCATACCAATGGTCCCTAAAAGGCACACTTCTGCTAATGTTTACAATTAATTACATACATGTACTCCACGGTGCCAGCTATAGAACTGAATTGCCAAATACTGTTTTTTTTTCATACTGCATCAAACATCTGAACTTCTGAGACAGTTTTCTTCAGTTTATGAAGCCTTCCTATTTGGACACCACTATAGTAACACAGCCATGTGTGACACCAAGCCAGATACATTTTCTAATTTCTGATTTAAATACTAATGAAAAATTCAGTTTTTTGCATTGTGTATCACTAACATGGAAATGAGCAACAATCTAGTCTAACTCCTTATAAAATTAATTTTTAGTCTTAAATCTCAGTCTCACAGACAGTAAATTCATATTTCCATTTGTTCTTTTGTTTTCTATTTGCTCTCTGTACTGGACCATCAATCTTCACTGCAGCAATTCTTCATTTCTGGCTAAAAATGTTTTTATTATAACTACCAGCTTCTCTAAAGATGCATGAAAATTTTGCAGGGAACTGAAAACTCTACATTCAACAAATTCGAGCTTTGTCTTTCTCTGAATTAAATTGCAGAGAAGCCAGCAAATGTTTATTGTGCAATGTTCTTTCATGTCACAGATGAGGAAGTGATAAAGATATTTAATGATTTTAAACTTTAAAGAGAAGGGCAATGACAAATTTACAGTCATCTAACAAAGATTTCAAACATAGGGAAATTAGGAATAATCTTCCATATGTAATTCATTTATTTTCACTAGAAATGCAAAGGGATCTGTAGTCAGTATACACTTATGTACCTGAGCTGAAATGTAAGACAAAAGACAGATTTGTACTAATCAATGAATCAATGATAAAATCCAGAAAAGTGTGTGCTATCAAAAAATGATTGTTAGAAGCAGATGAAATTTGATAAAACATTACCTGTATATAGAGTGAGTAACTGATTTTTTAACTTAAAATGTTTGAATAATTATAATATGAAAAATAAGGCTCAAAATTAATACAAGAAATAAAAATATGATCCATATTGCTGGCAGCCACTTGGCATGCAAGATAGCACCTGGTAGTAAAAGAAAAATCAGTCAGACTCCAAGCAAGCAATGGGCCTGCATAAAGGAGAAAACTTATTATAGGGCAATTAACCTGTGGAGGTTAGAGGTCACAACTGTTTCACCAAAAAGTAGAAAAGCCCAAATAGATCTGTGCAGTAAGATTTACACATATAAGAGACAAGTGAACAAAATAAAACAGTAATATTTGTGTGCATACTTGAAATGCAAAATGTGAATGGATTTCAGACTGTAAACAGCAGAAATTATGATTTTTGGTTAGAAATGCTTTGGACTAAAGATAAAATTATTGCAGTTAAGCGTAATATTATCAGATAATGCAATAGCTCTATTGTTTAACTCACTGGAGTTGCCTAATACAGTCTCTGTGTACTCTTGTGGCATATTTAGGGCATAAACTAAAGTTGTTGGGTCAGATTTTGCCTAGTTCTGAATACTGTTCTAGAAAATGCAACCTAATGCTCTAGATAATCCCCCTTGGGAGAGCTCTTAAAGCCATACCTCTCAACCTCTTAGCCCAAGAAATTTGGACAAAGTCAAAAATAATGGGGGAACAGAGAGCCAAAATAGGGATATATTTTAAATATTGCTCTTACAAACATTGAAAGTTGATATAATAAAAATATTTGTGTTATCAAGCATTTTTTGAAGGATATGAGGTCTGAAACTCAAATGTCAGTCATTATTTAGTGACTTCCACCCTCACTGATTTGCTAGGAAACCACAAATTCTATGATGGAACAAAGCAAAAATATCAGGTAAAAATCTGGACACTGTACACAAATCTGGACAGTTGAGAGGTGTGCTTAAGGGTCTACCTGATTTAACTGAAAGCTTCAAATGCAGACAACGAGAACATCGACACCGGAAGATTGACAAAGGAGAAGACCGAAAGTTGAAAATCCCGATGCTGAGAATGCTGAGAACACCGACATGTTAAGGTAAGTGTGCGGTAGGGACAGACGTTAGGGTCAGAGTGCGGATAAGGTAAGTGTGTGATAGTGACGGACATTAGGGTTAGGGTGTGGGTCAGGTAAGTGTGCAATAGTGATGGACTTTAGGTTTAGGGGCGGTTAAGTGAGTTAGGGTTAGGGTGCGAGTAAGGTAAGTGTGCGATAGTGATGGACTTTAGGGTTAGGGGAGGATTAAGTGAGTTAGGGTTAGGGTGCGGGTAAGGTAAGTGTGCGATAGTGGCAGACTTAAGGGTTAGGGGCGGATTAAGTGAGTTAGAGTTAGGGTGCAGGTAAGGTAAGTGCACGATAGTGATGGACCTTAGGGTTAGGGTTTGAGTTAAGGTTAGTGCATAGATAGTTGTGTATGCAAGGTTTAGTGTAGGTTTGTAAGGTGTCTGGTGTGCTTTTGCTGTGTGTGTGATTTTCGGAAAAGGTATTTGTTTTGTTGATTGTCGGGATTGTGGTTTGTCGGGCATGTGAAGTTTTGTGTTTTTGAACTTTCGGTTTTATGGTGTCGGTTATTTAATTGTCGTTGTTTTGGTGTGTCGGCGTTATCAGGTAGACCCGTGCTTAAAGCTGTCAGATGTATTAGAATTTAATACTTGTGAGACACGGTATAATTAATAACGTTTATACTCAGTAGTTATAGAATTTTTCACAGATATTTACATGCCATGTCAGAACGATCACGCAGCTATATAAGGTTAATTGTACAAATGTTGATGACTGAGAGTATTCAAAATAGCTGGAAAGACAGCTTGTGTGCTCATAATGGCCATCATGAATGTGCACAAAAAAGTTCTACAGTTGCAGGGACCTTAAGAGTGGCAGCATTAATGGAAATAAATGTTTATCCTAGTAAATCTGTAGTGTTTCCTAGAAATGTTAAGGACAATAATAAATACACAAGTACTTCACTGAGCATCGTGAAAATGATTCAGATAATGGGGCAGATTTGCCACAGTTTGCTTAGTGGTGTTGGCTGTTTGCCATGAAAGTGCCATATTAAGATTTCACCTGAGATGTGTAAGGAAGAGTTGCAATAGTGCCTGGAAGTAGGGCTGAACAGGACCTGAAGCACATGGAAGTTATGTGTATAAGAGCTGAGCAAATGGAATTACTAAAATGAGTGACTAATAACAGGTGTGAAAACAAGACCTTAAACTATTCATAGGCCCTTCTGTTTTAAATAAATGAATTAAAAGGAGCAGTATCCACTTAAATCATTGTAGTGACAATGTCTAATGTTAAATATTATTCTGTGCTAGCTGCTAATCAAGGATTTTGGAAAATTAGGTCTAGTTCTGTGGAAGGTTGGGCAACGGGCTGGCAACTCGACATTGTAAAACTCCACTGCCAATCATGAGCAGACAGGTGATCCGCTGTGGCGACCCCTAACCGGGAAAAGCCGAAAGAAGAAGACGAAGGTCTAGTTGAAACTAGTTCAGATCTGCATGTTCAACACTCTTAACTTTGAACATATTATCAGACCTACAAATGTTTCACAGTGTTAACTAAAGTCATTTAAGGGCTAGAAAGACTAGTCAACATAACTTATGATTTTCTAGTGTTGGGGATCAATTCTAGTACACGTATTTGAGTCCCAGTATCTCCAAGACCACTGTCTTAAAGCCAAGGAGTCAAGCATCTTGCAGCACTTACAGGCTGTTTTTTGCACTTGAACTCAAATATGAGTTTTGGCAGGCAGCTGCCACATCTTATTCGAATACATTATCTAAGTTTGAGCAAAGAAAGTGCTGCAGGTGTGGGGTAGGAGTGTGAGAGGGAAGTGTAGATTAGGGCAGCAACTGAGAAGGGGATTTAGATTTAGGAAGCAGGAGGGGGAATTTAGGGTTGGGGATTTGGAGGGGGATTTTAAGATTAGGGAGAAGGAGAGGAGTTTTGGGGTTAGGGAGCAGGAAGAGAGTTTAGGATTAGGGAGCAAATGGGGAAATTAGGTTTAGGGAGGAATGTTGCAGTTTTAGGTTTAGGGAGTGATTGTAGATTTTAGGTTTAGGGAGGGGAAGTGAAGTTTTAGGTTTAGGGATAATAATTCGGGTTAGGAACTCGGTGGAAGTTTTAGGGTTAAAATTGTTGGGGCTGTACAGTGTAATAGTTGTGGGTGTTAGGAGGGCTACATATTTAAGAAAGATCAAGCTTCATGGCACTTACCTTTTTGAGAAAGTGGTAGCAAGTAAGTGTGTTGCAAGCAAACAGCGCTTTACACTTTTTGTGCACCCATGAGGACCTACCAAGCAGGATCATAATTTTCAACTTATCAATTTTCTGGAAACATTGATCCAGAAAGACTTGAAGATGAACATAAATATGTACTACATCTGTGCATCTGTCCTTAAGTCTATAGGCTGTCTTGAATTCTGAAAGCCTCAAACCATGCTGTTTTAAAATCAATGCCATATTGAATATGTAGAAACCATACACAAAATGCATCTCTTATGCACTACCTAGGTATGGTTCAATATTTTCCAAATTCATTCCAAACTTGGCAGCTACAATATTATGATATTGCATGAGTTTGATCTTAGGAAAAGCAGAAGCTTCAAGATATTAAATAAAATAGTTGATGAGGATCTGTGATGTGTCACAGATAATTATACAAATAATTATGAACCACAAGTCCAGAAAAGTATAGTAGTTTTCCTTTCCTGAGTTCCAAACATTTGCTTGTTTCTTTATCACTGGTGTTTATGCTGACACTGCAAGTGGCTTGCAGTCCTGGTTGCAAGGCACTTTTCTGGAGATGTGGTTCAAAGATAATTATGCTTCAAGTGAATGCTAGCCAGCAAGAGCTTGGAGCAGTATTACTGCTAGAACGTAGACCAGCATCACATGATGAAGGACTATGATTGATCCTCAAACACGAGATTTTCAGTTCGAGAAAGAAATGCTGTTCATAATTTTTGGTTGTCAGTGTTCCATAATTACATCTTTGGCAAAGCAGTTATAGTGGAGAAACACGATAAACCTCAAGGCACAAACTGGACTTCAAAAAATGGTATGGATTCTGCAGAAGTATGACATACAAGTTCAGCACAAAGCTGACAAACTGGTACAAATAACTAACATACTTAGCAGAGTTTACCTGCATGATTGCAAAGAAAATCTGCTGAAGAAAGATATGGAAATTAAGTAGATGTTTTACAATTGCCTAAACAACCTGAAAAGCTAGAAAAGCTAAGAATCTGCACAAGCGAGGACATTGAAATATAATTGTTGTGAGTGGAATTCATAATGGTTGACCAGATAATGTTGTTAGTAAGCCCTGATGTTACAGTATACTTTCCGTACTATGATGAGATTTCTTGAATAAAAGGGTTAATGCTCAAACCTGATAAAGTTATCATTCCTATTCAATTCCATGATTCTCTGTTATACAATATCTGAGTCGCATCAAGGAAGAGCTAAGCTAAGGGGAATGTGATGGTCTTTAATGGCCTAAAATGTGACAGCAGATGATTCAAATATGTGAAGTTTGAAAGACATTCAGAAATTAAAATAAAGAAATTCTGCCACACCTTCCTTGGTTATTATTATTATTATTATTATTATTATTATTATTATTATTATTACTACTACTATTACTAATTTTATTTTTTATAAAACCATGTAAACCCACTAAGTACATAGCTGCTCTCAACCTCTTAGCACAAAAAACTCTGGACAAAGCCAAATCTAATGATAAATATGATAATAAAGCCCCAAAAATAAGGACACATTTTAAATATTGCTCTATAAAGTTGCTAGAACAAAGTCTTGTGTTACCATGAATTTTCTAAAGGATATGAAGTCAGAAACTCAAATGCTTGTCATTATATATTGAATTCAGTCCTCACTGACTTGACACAAAAATCCAGAAAACCACAAATTTTATGAGGAACAAACAAAAAATATTAGTCAAAAATCTGGACAGTTCAGAGGTATGACTAGGTGCATTTTTTTTATTTTCAAGAGTGACAGAACAGCTCTGACTGGTTAAGTGACTTGCTCTGTCATTCTGTAGACATATGGAGACTGTGGGGCTCAAACTCAAGACTACATGATAAAAGTTAATTTGCAACTCATGGTCTTAATTCTATGGGCTATACTAACAGATGTGGATAAAGGTAGGAAGAAATTTCAGTATAAACATGCCCACTACATTCTCTATGTTGATTAACATTCAAAGTACCTAGAAGAAATACACCTGTGTTAGACTACTAGTCATTGAGGTTATCACAAAGCTGAAATTTATTCTTTGCTAGATAGTCTATACCAGATGAAATAGCATCAGGCAACAGCTTGCAATTCTTATAATTTAAAACCAAGAGTTCTGTATTTTTATGAAGAAGTAAGAATTTAAGCATACTACCTCAGGTTGCAGAGATCTGCAAAAATAAGTAAGTTAAGAATATGGGAAAGACTATAAAAATGTATAAGAAAGTGTGACAGCTTTGAAAAATTAAATTGCCATCTTTCAGTTTTGGAATATAGAAGTACATGTTTCCTCTCTGTGGAACTTTCACCAGCACAACTGCTAATAAGATGATGTCCCAAAACTAAGCTACCTATGTCATATTCTTTGTTAGTTTCCATAAGTCAAACAGATGCTATTGATTTGTTGAAAGAAAGGCAGCATAAATAGAAATTCAGTGAAGAACCTGTCAGAACTGGAAAAAGGAAACCAGAGTAGAAGAGGGTGGATTTTAGAATTAAAGTACAGAGAAGTAATTTACCTGCCGACGTGATTTGTCAAGCAGCACATCCAAGATAATACGATGTACATGTTCCAGATGTGCAGATATACAGAAGGAATATAAAGAATTGAATTATAGAGACTGCTCTTGAAGAAGTTAAGCTGTTTAATTATCTGAATTATCAAGTGTCACCACAAAATTCTAAGACAAAGCACTAACCATCTTCTCAGAGTGAAAGTATTTCCTAGACTACTGCGGAAGCTCAATATAGCAAGATCTGTAAAGAAAGAATGCTGGCCACTATGATCCTGCTATAAAGGTGAATCTACAGCAAGATGCTATGAACAAAAATATTATAATGAGGTTACTGATCCCGGGAACTATCACCCTATTAGCCTGACGAGCCTGGTTTGCAAGGCCATGGAACGTATCATCATGGAACTCATAAACAAAGACATTGGTAATCTCCAAACTCTGGATCCCACCCAGTTTGGGTTTGTGAAAGGCAGATCATGCCTCCTAAACCTGATCAGCTTCTTTGAGGCAGTCACCAAGGCCGTAGATGAGGATAAGGTGGTTCACACAGCCTATCTTGACCTCGCCAAGGCTTTCAACACCATCCCCCATTCTGGAATTATAGCTAAACTCACTAAACTAGGTATAAATCCCTATGTCACAAGATGGGTTACCAACTGGCTCACTGACAGAACCCACACTGTAAAAGTTGCACACTCCAAATCTGACCTCAAAACACTGACAAGTGGAGTACCACAGGGTTCAGTCCTGGAATCTCTCCTGTTTGGTATCTACTTCTCTGAAGTACAGGCTAACACAGAAGGCCTCTGGCTAATGAAGTTAGCAGATGACTGCAAACTAGGAGCCATAGTCGAGTCCCCAAATGATGTGGAAATCCTACAGATGGGCCTCACTGAGACAGATGCCTGATGTCAGAGCCATGGACTGAAGCTCAATGCCAAAAAGTGCATTGCCATCCCCTTTGGTAAAAACTCTGTACCCATGAACTACTACATAGACAGCAGTCTACTAAACACTGAATGTGGGATAAGCGACCTTGGGACCGAGGTGGACAGTAGTCTGTCCTTTGATAGTTAAATCTCCACAGTAGTCAGGAAGTCCTTCTACGTGGCACACCTCATCATAAAAGGGTTCTCATCCAGGATAAAAGAGGTCATTTTTCCCCTCTACTTGACACTCATTAGACCCATTATAGTGTACAATACCCCTTTTGGAAGGTTCTATGTTAAATATTCGAACATCCAAAATGTCGAATATTACATGGTTGAGACCAAATGTTCGACATTTGGATGTTCGAACATAAAAAAAAAAAAAAAAAGAAAACACAGAAAAAAAATACATTAACAGTGTAGGCAGGGGGCAAGCCCCCCTGCACCCCACATGTGGGGGGCAAGCCCCCTCCACCTCCCATGTGGGGGACAAGCCCCCCTACTTAAAATATACCAACTCTGAGACCACAATTCAGTGCAGAAAAGGGAAATTCTCCCTATATGCACTGTATGGTGCCATTGAAAGTCTATCTTCAAGCACTCAAAATTTCGAACGTTAGGTCTCGACCATGTACCATTCGAAATTTTGAGCGTTTGAAGATTTGACAAGTACCCTTTTGGAATGTACCTCGCAAGACATCTGCAGCAGCTGGAAAGGCCACAGAAGTACCTCACAAAGAGGATTACTGGCCTCAAACAGATGCCTTATACTGACCGTCTCAAAAAACTCCAGCTTTACTCCGTAGCGTATCGCCTACGATCTCTGCCTAACATATAAAGCTATGTCAAACCCAGAGCTGTTGGACATGCTACACCTAAAGAAATCCCAATCACTCCGAGCAACACACTCTAGGGACCTAAACCTAAAGAAATCCCAATCCCTCCGAGCTACATGCTCTAGGGACCTAAACCTTGTCACCACAATAAAAACATACACCCTAAAAAATCATTCTAAAACAGCAATACATAATACATAAATAAAATTTTGAACTAGTACAAAGTGCTTGACAAGTATGGTATATAATAACACCAATACTATAATTTAGTAGCCCTGTGTTTCTTGTTTTTTTTTATATTATGTATTATGTATTGCTGTTTTAGAATTATTTTTTAGGGTGTATGTTTTTAAAGTTTTATTAGTGTGTTAAGTGGGGGGACTGCTTATTTAAGGTGTGTCAATGATGTATTACATAGTTCTGAAGAAGTCTTGGATGACAAAAGTGCTTGACTGACTGTGTTACTACTGAGTCTTTCTTGTTGTGGAATTAAAATTTTATTTGATACTATTGAGTCTGGTTCTTGGCTACTTGGAGTGGTGATTCTGGTTTTTCTTGGTGCATTTTTTCCACTCCGTACACCATTTGTTGTTCTTGGTGTTTTCTTGGTGTACTCTGCTTTACAGTTGTGGCTGGAATGGAAGGGAACAGTTTATCTTCGGTGTTTGAGGATGAATTTGAGTCTATGCCATTCCCTTGCTGTCAGTGAATAGAGGCAGCTGACAGCAATATTTTGCAGCTTATTTTAACCTTGACTAACAAGGTTTCTGAACTACAAGAGGCAGTTCTAAAACTACAGCACCCAGCTACTCCTATGTTCGAAGGAACAGGAGGACATCAGCAAAAAGGAGATGGATGGAGTGTCATCACTTGTTAATCATATGGTGAATCGAGGCCATTTGGCAGTGGAAACGGGTGTTACAGCACAAGATTGAGTTGAAACGGCTAGCACTTCATATGGAACTCATGGACTTCCACAGACAAATGATTGTTTTAAGGACTGGATTAAAAATGACTTTGGGTTATTTAAAACGAGTAGTCCTAATGAAAATGATACTATGGAAGCAAGGCTAGTCACACTTGAATAGAAGTTAACTAAAGTTCGGAACATTCAGTGTGACAATGCTTATTTAACTGAGTGTGTGGCTAAGTGCAGGATCTCTAAGGCTGACTGAGTGTGAAGAACTGTTACAAATGTTTGATTGCCATGGTATTGAACTAATGGAATTTATTGTTAGGGTTAACAATAAAAATATTGATGAGTTACTAGCGGAAATTGATAATAAGAATGAAATCATTTTGAATGATGTTAATTTTAATAATTTTTTGGGCAAATATAATAGAGTGCTTGACAAGGTTGAACATGATGTGGGGAACAACATAGAAAGGAAAAAGAGGAAGTTGGTGAGGGACGAATTTTAATACACTATTAATTTAACTTACCCTTTGCCCAAAGTTTATACTGAATTGGGGGACTACAATGTAGGCAATCAGAGGGTTGACATCTATAACACTAGGCCAGACTCCACTCAAAGGGAAGGTGGTAGGGATACTACATATGACCAAGAATATCCCCCTCTAAGGAGGTCCGAAAGACTTCAAAATAAAAACAATTTTAGGAATGGTAATAATGTTTTTGTAGGACAACAGGGAGGGGGAAGGGTGAACACTTACAGGAATCAGAAACAATGGAGGAAGAACAGTTACCACTAAATATTCCTTCTTGTGATAACACAACAGTGAGTGAAGCAGATGAGATTATTACTTCATTCAGAAGGGTCCTAAACACATACCAGGGGTTTAATATTTTCAACTATACAGGTGTTGAAGTAAGTAAGGACCTTTTTTCACTTTTAATGAAGGGAATACAATCTGTACCATCTAGGAAGGAGGATGTTTGTACTGCTTTAACTGAATTTAAAATTTTCACTAGAAAGATGAACTTGAAATATCTGTTTAGGGCCAACCCTTCATATAATGAAAAGAAAAAATTTAAAAAGAAGAGCTGTTACAACCCACCTCTACACCCCCTTATAGGGATATTTGACAAGATATGCTCCCAGGAGATATATCAAATGTTGAAACAACACAAATATAAACAGTTCAACTTGACTAGAAAAGAAAAAGAACTGTTAGAAGAACTAAGAAGTAAGTCTAGTTTGAGACTTATGAAACCGGACAAAGTTGGGAGGATGACTATTGTTAACACTGAAGATTATAACAACAAAATATTTGGTATGTTACAGGATGAGAATAAATACCAGCATGTTTCTAAGAAACAAAATAAACATTGCTTACAGGAAAATTAAAATGACACTGGAAGACTTTCTACTTCAGGGAGTTATTAATGAAGAAACCTACCATTTTTTGTATAATGAACATCCAACAATTCCAGTGGCCTTCGGTATTCTGAAGACCCATAAAAATATTTATGATCCCCCATACAGACTTATAATGTCCTGCCAAAACAGTATTTCCTACTCATAAGGGGTTTTTGTTGACTGGGTGGTGAGGAAATCCTTAACCCATATTGATCATATGTTAGTAGACTCTTGGTATTTTTTGGGTCGGATAAAGGAAGAACATTATAGTGAGGAGGTTGACTTTTCCACAGTTGATGCTGTGGACTTATTCACCTCTATACCCCATGAGTTAGGTTTGGAATATTTTCATGAGGTACTAGTTGAGAAAAGTAATTTGGGGAACACCATGGTAAATTTTATTATTGTGTTAATGGAGATTATTTTGATGAACAATTTTCTTAGTTTTGGTGGGGAGTTTTTCTACCAGACAAACCAAGCAATGGGTAATAGTTGTGCACCTTTGTTTGCAACTTAGTCATGTACCATTGGGAAAGTGAGTTCATTTTTAAAAGTCCATTTAAAGATTCTTGATTGGTGTATTTAAGATTCTTGGATGGTCTTTTCATTTTTTGGAAAATAGGGGACCAACATACCAACTTCTTAGATTTTCTTAATAATCTTTGTGATTATTTTAAATTTACTGGTAACAGTGGTAGCTCTAGGTTTAACTATCTGGATGTGTGTATTTGGAAGGACTCGAATAAGAAGTGTTTTTGGTCTAGTGTTTACCGAAAACCCACTTTCTCAAATGACTATCTTGAGTTCTGGAATTGTCACCCCCACTTTGTGAAAAGGAATATAGTGAAAGAAACACAGCATGGAAGGCAAGGAAGAAGTAACAAGGAAGACTCCTTTAATCCAACAAAACAGTTTATAATGTGTTTGAATGAAAACACTCATGGGTTAAAATTTACTGCTCATTGTTCTTCACGTAATATCCCATTTTTGGATGTAGAATTTTATATTGGGAAGAATAATACAGTACAATATAAGCCCTTTAGGAAAGCTACAGCTGTAAATAATGTTCTGCATGCTACCAGCATGCATCCACCCCATTTAATTAAGGCATTACCAGAGGGGGAGTTTAAAAGTATATTAAGGAACACCTCAGAAACTGATTTATGGAAGGAAGTTTGTGAAGAAACTTCCATTAGATTGATGTGCAGAGGATATGATAGTACTTTACTATCAAACATTAAGGACAGGTTATGTAGAACTAAGGTGTTTGGAAGGGACAAATATTATAAGGATAATTTACATGTGTCAACCAATCCAGTGAGAGACAACATTTTTTTTGTGTCTAGATTTTCAAATTTCTCTTTTATGGTGGAAGAAGTTTTGAGAAAACTTTGGCATGTAGTTAGTGATGATCCTGGTGTAGGGCACCTATTTCCAAAGCATATAACTTTTTCTTACAGTAGATATTGCAATTTAAAGGAATTATTAAATAAAAAATTGATAAATTCCACTGATGAAAATGTTGGTATGCATTGTTGTGGGCGATGTTCAGTGTGTGGAAAAGTAAAAAACATGCATGGGTTGAAAATCAATGGCAGAAGATATTTTACGTTTGAAAAATTTGACTGTCAATCATTTGGGGTGGTGTATATCTTAGGATGTAACTGCAGCACACCTTTATGGTACATTGGACAAACCACTAGAAGGGTTAAAGTACATATTTTGGAACATCTGGGGGATATAAGAAGGGGCAACATGGAAAGTTCAGTAGCTTCTCATTTTATTAGTTCACATAATGGTAATACTGAAGGTTTTTCATTTAGTGTGCTGGCTAGACCCCATGTTTGTACAGAGAATTTTAGGAATGCATTATGCAGGTTGGAACATAAAATGATTTTGGGATATCATACATTATTTCCCAGGGGTATGAATTTGGAAAGTGGGTTAATTATATAAAATCATATAAAACTGATTATTTATTTAAATCTAGACTCATAGTCATGTTCTGATGATATTTTTAGGATGGTTAGTACTTTTAGTTTGAAAAATGAATTTGAATATATCATATATGAAATGCATACATTCAGCAGTAATATAGGTGGGCATTAAGTACACTTTATGAAGGGAAAATGTTTAATGTTTGTAAAAATATTTGTAAAAATGTTTCAAAACACGTTTAATGTTTTAAAAATGATTTATAGAATGGTATTTAATGATTGTATTTAGTGAATTTACATAGAAATATACTAAATATTGTATTTATATTATATATTATGTGTTCATGGAAAAGAATAACGGTGAAAATGTGAAATGTTTCGTTAATTAATTAATTGATTGATTGATGACCATATAAAAGGAAGATGTGTGCACATGGTAAATGTTCCATGAAGGCGAATTGCCGAGGTACCAGAACGTACATTTTGTTGGATTAAAGGAGTCTTCCTTGTTACTTCTTCCTTGCCTTCCGTGCTGTGTTTTTTCTGGACAGTGATTTTTTTCGTGGTTTCTGTGAATATAGTGAAAGGTCAGATGGTGCATATAGCCAGAATGTGCTCTGACTTTGACACAGTTACGCTGGAAATGGACAAACTGATCAAAATGTTTGTAGCCAGGGAGTACCCATCGGATTCTGTGGGTACCATTAGCGAGCAAGTCACAAGTGAATGGGGTAATAGGTATAGACCTCTACTTGGGGTTAGCCAGAATAAGGAACTTGAAGTCACTCACCAACCAAATAATGACTTCTCTTATTCTATGGTTCTGACTTTTGGGGACACTTCGAACCTCATTAGAGAGATTATAAAGAAAAAATGGATTTTATTCAAAGTGAACCAAGAATTGATGGCTGTTTTAGGCGAGGTACCCATTTTCTCCTATAGGACCAACAGGAATTTGAAAAACTTGTTAGAACATCTTATTGAGAGTAAGAACAAGAATATTAAGGGAACTACCAAGTGTGCGGCATGCGAGTATTGTAAATACATTATCTCATGCCCTACTGTTTGCTTAGGTTCCAATGACTTTGAAGTTAGGTTTGCCACAGGAACTTGTTACACAAACGGTGTGGTCTATATTGCTATATGCCAGGGTTGTCACAATTTCCATATAGGTAAAATGGAAAGGAGGTTTCGGAGAAGAATTTATGAACACCTATATAGTATTAGGAAAAGGGACGACAATAACACACTATTAAGGCATATTAACCTCAATCCTGACCACTTTTTCCATTTTGGCATTTTGGAGGTGGTAGGTATGGACATTAGAGGGGGTGACTGGACCAACAAATTTGATAGGGCTGAAATGCGATGGCAAATTCGTTTGAATGCCACTGTAACCCCTGGTATTAATGACCACATTCATATCAAGCCAGAGTTGAAACATAGGGCTACTAAGTTATAGTATTAGTGTTATTATATACCGTACTTGTCAAGCACTTTGTACTAGTTCACAATTTTATTTATGTATTATGTATTGCTGTTTTAGAATGATTTTTTAGGGTGTATGTTTTTAAAGTTTAATTAGTGTATTAAGTGGGGGGACTGCTTATTTAAGGTGTGTAAATGATGTATTACACAGTTCTGAAGAAGTCTTGGATGATGAAGGTGCATGACTGACTGTGTTACTACTGAGTCTTTCTTGTTGTGGAATTAAACATTTTCATTTGATACTACCATAGCTAGGTTCACAAGCACCAGTGGGTGCACAGATGTCATTAAAAACAATATATATATATATATATATATATATATATATATATATATATATATATATATATATATATATATACATACAGAGAGAGAGAGAGAGAGAGATGGGGAGTGAGACTGTGGTATAAAAACCAAATTAAGTCCAAGGATTTTAAAAATGAACAGTTTTATTTAATGATAAAATTAATTACAGTAGTGTGTTCTCTTTCTTACACAACGAGTACCAGAATTACTTTCTGAACAAAAGAAAGCACCAAAATAATTTTCTGAAGAAAATAAAAACATGTTTTTTCAAAAATACAAAAGCCCCACAAACAGGTGTAACAGTTATTTCTAAACTATCCAGTAATTCCCTTCTTTATTGTTTAGAAGCAGGAAATTATTCTATGAGATACAATTGCTTTTTCTTCTACTTTTACTCTACCCAAGATCCTTTACTCTTGGTCTTGAAAATCCCTGACTAAGGGGAGGCAAATATCTCTGCCAATTTGGGCTGCAAAACCTGCTTTTAGCAGCACTTCATTATGTCTCTCAGACTAAGCCCTGCCACTGCATGATTTACTATGATAATGTGTTGTCTGTATGCACTATCATTAAATTTATATCATACTATATGGTGCATATATGATGCTCAAAACAGCATTCGTAACATGTTAGCTAGCCCAGTGCCAGATTTACCCCCTCTCAGGCCAGCAATCTCACATCTGTAGATATCAGATGGGTTATTGGACTAGGATGACCCATTCATATTCAAGTAGCTACTGATGTGTGTATGATAGTGAAATAGAATGGCTGTAATGACAAGGTCCACTTGCCTGGTTTGGTGTTTGCATACTGCTGTTTGTACAGCCACTGCAGGCATGCGCAGTCATTTGTCCGGGTGAAACTAAGTCCTAATAAATAATATTGTATGGAGGCCATTACCAGTAGTGAGACTTTCCCATTCCCTGGCAGAGCACTTCACCTCAGCCTCACTTAACTTCTTACTTCGGTAGCAGACTAGATATTCATATTCTTTCTAACCTAACTTCAGATGCATTAGTGCATACAACATAATTTTACTGCAGTCAGGAGTAGCCAAGACTGGTTCTGAACATAAGAAAAAGCTTTCAGCAGGTTCAAATCCTCATCTGCTGCTACAGTCTATCTCGATTGTCAGAGGACAGGCCATGGTAATGAAGTTGGGTCAATACACATTTTCTATAATAACCTACTTATTGTTTATTTATTTATTTATTGACATTTGTTTACCAAGGAAGTCCGAATGAGTGCAGGTACCCTTTTCAGTAGAGGCCTGGGGAGAAAATCTCTATGGTATCATCTTTCATGCAATCAATATTTACAATAACAAATTTTATAATGCAGTTTCAGTGAATACATAGTAGAATAGTATAATACAATGTGTATTGATATTCACAAATATTACATTTACAAGCCTTGTACTGATAATTTATTGATAGAAGAGTGGTGTATAAGATATGTAGGAGTAATTTAAGAAAGAATTGTGTGAGATATTAGAGGAGATAAGCAAGTCTGAGTGTTAACAGAGAATTAGTAATAGAATAGTCATTTAGTTGTGCTAATTAGAAGTAGGTATAGTAGTTTAAGAAGTACAATAAAGTAGGTAGTAGAAGGGGATAAGCAGGTTAAGTGATATAGTACTTTAAAGGGAGGTATAAGAAAGGTGATGAAGAGTGTTAGAGAACTATGTCCCAGATGAGGAGCAGGGACAAAGTCAGGAGGCGGAAGGGAAGCCTTTTAGTAATTGTTTGAAAAGATGAAAGCGTGTGATTGACCTGCTTTATATAGGAATTTTATTCCAAGTTCTAGCTGCACCACTGGAATAGAGACTGACCCCAGCAGCCCTTTGTGGATTGTAGTTGCCCTAAAATACTTTCACTTGTCATTGGCTACTGGTCAGTTTTTGATTGCGTCTATGTGTTCTTTTGGAGTCTAATTGCTCCTTTCTACTTCACATACACCAAGTATCTGGCTTCTACCATATAAAGCTTACTTAAGACAACATTGACTGTACATCCTGTCTGTCTTAAGGAGTCCAGCACAACTTGTACTTTGGATAACCAGCACAACTTGTACTTTGGATAAATGTGATCCCTAATCCTCTAAATAAATTACTATCATACCTCCCAACGTTCCAGTTTTAATAGAATGACCAGATCTTTGCTTCATAGTTATAAAAATGGTGATTTTCTGGCAAATGACTGAGGACTGAAGTCACTAAATAATGACATACATTTCAGTTTCAGACTTTATGTATTTCAAAAAAATGCATGCCAACAGAAATCCTATTATTCTACCAACTTTATAAGTTTATAAGAGCAATATTTAAAAATCTGTGACTAATTTTGGGCCTTTATCCCTCCATTATTTTAGGCTTTGTCCAGATTTCTTGCAATAAGAGGGTGAGAGCTATGATTATTATGTTTTCAAGATATACTGCTGAGTACCTGGCATAAGGTTTCACAACTTCCTCCACAAGCCTTTGAAAATTGGCAAGAGCTCACTTATCAACTTCTGGCAAAGTTTTTTCTTGAAGAATAAATCTGAGTCATAGATCATTTAAATAAAATCCCCTTTATTTGTAGTGATGTTGTCCTAAATCTGCTTTTAATGAGAATGATATCACTACAATTAAAAGGATTTTATTTGAACAAACTACACTTGAGATGTATTCTTCCACAGACGAATTCTTCAAAAAGAATTTTACTAGAAGTTGATAACCATACTTTGGATTTTAAAGGTTTACAGATTGCTACAGGCCAGAATCCAGAGACTGAACACATCTTTCTTTTTTTGGCTTGGTTGTCCACCCTCCAGCATCACCGAAGGTGAGTATGGACCAGACAGAAACACTACAAATTGGCGACACCTTAAATAGATTTTGACAGTTTTAAATGGAGGGTGTACCAGAAATAAACAGTTGTCCTGTGTACTTTTGAATACATAAGGGTTGTGTTGTAAAGGTAGTGTCAGTCTTAATGGGGGAAGGGCAGTGACTGTATTTTAGGACCTTGTAAATTACAGTACTTAGAAGAAAATTGGCCCTGTGAGGCACTGAAAGCCATTTGGAATTTTTTATTAAATTGCAATGATGCTTTTGGGGGTCTGCTAATAGAATGACTCTGCAGATTTTATTTTCAGCAGTCTGCATTCTCTGAGTGTTGTGGGTTGAATGCATAAGGAGTAAAGGAAGGCCATATTCACATTTGGGTATTAAAATATTTTTGCAATGGCCTTGTGAGCAACAAGTGAAAGGAGGTGAACTGATCTTTCAACATAGGTTTAATTGAGGAAGGACTTTATTAGTTACAAAATGTGCATGTGGGGTAATGGAAAGGGTAGTGTCTAGTAGTAGGCCTAGTTACCTCTGTTAAGTGACATCATGTATTCTGTTCCCATTAAGATCTGTTAAAAGAATAGGAGAAATAGTGAGTAATTTCTTTGCTGAGGCAAAGATCATGATATTGGTTTTCTTGTGGTTAATTAGTACTTTGTTCATAGTGAACTAGGTGCATAACTGAGTGAAACTGTCCTGTAACTAGGTTTGCAGGTCAATGTGACATATCTTCGGCATACATTATTAATTTAAGATTTGGTAATTCTAGATGGAGATCATTAAGAGAGAGAAGTGAAGAGGAGCAAAGAGAAGAAGAGAGGAGAGGAGAGGACCTAGCACATACCCTTGTGTTACACCTGTATTAAGTTTACTAGCAGTAGAGCATGAGCCATTCCAATGGGCTTGGAATGTTTTGTCTTTTAGATAGCTGTGAAACCAGCAAATAGTGTTCTCTCCAAACCTAAGTCTTTTGATCTTGTTGAGAAGAATAGTAAAGCTGACTGTTTTAAAAGACCTTGTAATTTCAACAAAGAGATCTGCAGTAATAAATGCCCCATTCAGGTTGCAATAAATGGTATAAGTGGCCATTATCAGGGCAGTAAAGGTACCAATGGCATTGCAAAAGGTATGATGTGCATTACATAATAGGCTATAGTTGTTAATGTGCTTAAATAGTTGCTTGTATAAAAGTTTTTCAAATATTTTGGTAATAGGACACAGAGTAAAAAATAGGTCTATAATCCTTCAGCCCATTAGGAGAAGTGACTTTAGGTAGAGAGGTTATAACTGCTCATGTAAATGCTGGTGGCATAGTGCCTGAGGAGAGTCAAAGTTTAAAGATATGAGTAAGGGGGTTTAGCAAACCTTCAGAAGATGGGATAAAGACTGCTGGATTTACATCCTAAATTGTTGAATTTAAGAAGTAGGGACTTGGTCTTTCTATATTTAAATGTGCAATTTCCTGTTGTTGTCATTCTGATGAAGTTCATAAAGTATGAAAATACTCAATAAATCTGGACTTTATTTATCCTTTGGCAGTGTTCTTTTGTTTATGTTGGTTTGCATTTGGAACACTTGGCTTTTACTCATATTTTATGGTTTATTTTAAGGGGTATATGTAGACTTGGGTATGGGTTGTGACCATTTACAGAATGACTCTGTCTAATAGTGACATAAGTGGCAGACCTGGGGGGGGGGGTAAGTTTCCAATTCCTCATCCACTGGTCCAAGTTACACATGAATTAGATTAGGAAAGAACTCTGTTTCACATTGATGGAAAACCTGTTCCAGAGAATGGGTAGTCTCTGAGGCACATACTTGTCCCTTCAACATATCCTATTTATCTCACAGATAAGGTTTAGGTCCCTAGATATGGTAATTCTGATGCTATTTGTTTTGTAGGTTTCCAACAAGTACATCAGAGCAGGATTAGAGGATGCTTTGTAGGACACACATAGATCACCTCTCAGCAGTCTGTAGGAGACTGAGTACAGTGATAGAGCTTTGAGGTTGTCCACTTAGGACATATTGTTTATGTCCTGTATAATTTTTGTGACTATGTATCCTTAACAGTGTGCAGAAATATACCAAACAGCTATGATACCAAAGAAAGCAGGCTGTAAGTCCACTGTCATTTATTTAAAGTTTAATGTGATGAGCACTTTCATCCACAGAATTAAAAGACTTCATCAGATAAAACACAGCTAAGTTCAACAGTTTAAATATCCATTAACTCATATTTCATGACATACATGTGACATTTAAGTGACAGGCTCTAAAAACTCAAACATATATTAGATTCACTTATAGAAATCTAAGTAAAAAATATTTGAAATACTTTTATACTTTTTGACTGTTCATACACTTGAATTACTCCCATATCTATGTGTGTGCATGTATGCGTGTGTGTGTGTGTGTGTGTGTGTGTGTGTGTGTGTGTGTGTGTGTGTGTGTGTGTGTGTGTGTGTGTGTGTGTGTGTGTGTGTGTGTCTGTGTGTGTGTGTGTGTGTGTGTGTGTGTGTGTATATATATATATATATATATATACACACACATATATATATATATATATATATATATATATATATATATATATATATAGAGAGAGAGAGAGAGAGATTGACTAGCCTATCTGCATAACTGAGACCCATTCAGATTGGGGGGTATGTTAGTAGGGTGGTAACTAAATGATTTGTAGTGGAGGTATTAGTTAGGGTAATATTTTTCTTATTCACAGCCTCTGTCCACAGGGAACATGGAGGCCAGACTGTGGGTATAATTACAATTTCCTATCCAATTGTCAAGATTTCATTTGAAGAAAACCTATTCTATAGCATGGGGGGGTCTTCTGGATCATATATCTGTCTCTCCAACATCTTCTGTTTATGTCACAAGTGAAGTTTAGATCCCAGGAACTAGTATTTCTGGTTCTGATTGTTTTGCACATGTGTAACAGATCCATCAGGGCTGGGTCTGAGAAAGCTCTGTAAGCCAGGCAAGGATGCCCTCTCAGCAGCCTGTAGTAGACTGAATACAGAAATAGAGCCTTAAGATGATTAGTGTAGGACAGGGTATTCATGGCCTGAATTCTCCTGGTGAGAAACCTTTGTGGGAGTTCCAACTGCTGCAAGTGTCTGGTTAGGTCATGCCAAAGGGGGGCATTGTACTAAATGATAGGCCTGATAAGGGACGAGTAGAGTGGTACTATAACTTCCTTGGATATGGATGCTGTATCCTTACTTATAAGTTGGGTGACATAAAATCATTCTCTTTCTATCTTAGCTATGTATTGGTCAAAGGCCAGATTGCAGTCTACAAATGTTCCCAGATCTCTTACTATTGGGTTGACTCTTAGGTGTGTTTTATCAATCAAGTAATTAACTTGGGTTGCCAGCTTCCCAAAGTGCATTATAATGCATTTTTGGCACTGAGTTTTACGACATGGCTTTGGCAATAGTCATTTGACTGTTAAACCCTCCTGCAAGATCTTGGTGTCTTGGGGTTATCTATAATAGCTACTTGAATGTTAGCCTTGGCATCCAGGAGGTAGATTCCAAACAAGAGCAGTCCCAGCACAGAGCCCTGGGGTACTCCACTGGTGACTGGGCTCTTAATGGAGGTGGGCTTACTGATCCTGAGTTCCTGAATCCTATCTGTGAACCAGCCGGCAATCCAGTAAGTTACGTAGGGATTTATGCCTAGCACAGAGAATTTGTCAACAATGTCTGAGTGGGGTATTGTATTGAATGCCTTGTCCAGGTCAAGATATGCAGCATGCACTGTTTTACCCTTATCTACCAGGGTAAGTAGGCATGGCTTTCCCTTAACAAAGCCAAATTGGGTTGGGTCCAGTGTCTGCAGGTTGCCAATGTTCTTATTTATCATTTCCATTATAGTTCATTCTATGACTTTGAAGATTGCCACGAGTGGTCCTGATAAGTTTTGTTTTGGACTGGTCAGGAGGCAAACAGGGATGTTGCTGGAACCCTTAGAAGTGGTGTTCTTGGTTTTAGCAAGTGCTGTCATCACCTGGTCCCCGCTAATAGCTGGGGGAAGTATGCTGGATAGGATTTAATCAGGAAGACCTGGGGGAAGTGGGGAGTGATGTTTGAGCTGAATTTATCAGCTAGTAGATTTGTTATGTCACCCTGAAGGTCGTACCATTCACCACCAGTTCAGCACACATGTTATGTTTTACCTTATAGGTTCCAGACATAGCTAAAGGAGACCTTGTGATTTTCCTTAGCCTGCGAGGCTATCCTGACCTCATAAATGGCCTTGTTAAACTCAATTAGACCTCTTAGTTTCTTGTTTAGTTGTATAAGAGAGCAGTTGTCTTTAAGGGAGATGCTGTTCCTGATTATGGCCATGAGTTTTTTCATTCATTATATACCCTGTTTAAGTGAAGATTCCACCAGAGGGGTTTGTTTATCGTATTTGTTTTGGGTTTACTTGTGGTAGTTCTGGCAAACCCTATGCAGACATTCACATTTGTATAGTGATTCTGTGAATAACTCTGCATAGGTACCCATGGTGTTTGGGTTAGTGGGAGCCTTAAATTTTGACAGACTGTCACTTAGTAGAATGTAATTTGCCTTAGAATAGTTCCTTACTGTTACTGATTTACTGTTACTGATTTATCTGGGTTTTCTAGGTTAATTTTTTACTTCAAAGGAAACATTCTGGCTGTGGGTTTGAGGCAATGTAAGTTTCCCAATCTACAGAGGGGTAGTTACATTCACCTATGAACAGGGTGTTCAATAGTTGAGAGACTCTAGGAGCATATATGGTGATCTGTAGCTAGCCATGGTATGGTGAGGAACCTTATCTGTGATGGCTTGCACATGGATGAGCTCCATGTCTCATAATGTTTAACCAGCCTGGAGGTATGTTTGTTGCTAACATTAATCAAGATACCTTCATCTTTGGCCCCAGTCTGTGTTGTTGGTCTGAATATGTGGAAAGTACTATACCCTTGCACTGCCAGAGTACTTTCTATGGATTTAAACCTAGTCAAGGTCATGGCATGGATGTCTACATTCTCCAGAATGAGAAGGGCTCAAAGGGTGTAGAGGTCTTTGCTTAGGCTCTCAGTAATGAGCAGTAACACCTTAAGGTTGCTTGGAGACGTTTACACTATGCTGGGAGTTTTCCTTTTTGGCATTGCCTAAAAAAGTCTCTAAGGGGGTGTGCATAAAGTTGTAACCAATATCTGAAAGCCTGGGGGGGGGCAGATGCAGGCCATCCTTTATAAAGCGATGACACCAGAAATTAAGCCAATTATTAAAATCAATCATTTTATGTTCATACTGTGGCGTCATCCTTGGTGAAGGTAGAATGCTGCTCAATGCAAGATTCATACTGGTGTTTGACACATATTCTGAGATATCCATAATGTGTTTTTTCATATAATCCAGTGAGATACAGCTCAAGTCATTTACACCCACATGGACTGTGATAGAATCATATTGGTACCCTGAGGTGCAGTCATTTGAGTGCACGCATGATATTGCAGATTCTGGCTCCAGATATACAATTAACTGTTACAATTTCCTTGTCTAAGCTGGTGAGTGGGACATCTGTGTGTCCACAGTGGAGTCTCCAATGACAAGAGTATTAGGAAAAATGCATGCTTGCTTGCCTTATGGGCTTTGCTTTTGGGAGACCATTGGTTGTTGCCCTATGTGAGATGTTTGATGTTTCTTTTGGTGTGTGTTTTACTGATTGCTGAAGAGTAATTTTGCCGTTAGGTGGCTTTGGAGATCTTTGAGATTTGAGAAGGTTTCTTTTAAGCACCTCAGCATACGACAATCTGTGTGTATGTGGTGAGCGGTATGTGTGAGGGATGTAGTGTGGGTATTCTTAAAAACCTCATCTGTATGCAAGATTTTTGCATTTAAGGAAGTTGTGTATTTACATTCCTCACATACTGTGTTATTTTCATTAATGATTAACTGATTGTCTGAGAACATGAGACAATTGCTACACTGATGTAGGATGCCCAAATCTACCAACTCACACTCAGAGACATTAAGAAACTGTATATTCATGTTGTCCAGTCCTGTAATAGGATGGGATATTTAGGATTAAGGATTGGATTTTAAGAGATCTCCTAGGATAGTTTCTGGGATTAATGGCAAGATGTTGTTTATTGCTAGGATATGGTAGTTCAATTCAGTGAGCAAGCTAACTGTTCTAATCTTAATTCTGTGCAATGCCATACTGTTTAACAGGTTTTGAACCTAATTCTAGCTTTATAGGGAAATATTACTGTCCAGGTGCTTGCTACTAGAAAGGGCTCTGTTAACCACTGGTCATTGGGCAGCCCTGCACAAACTTCCCTGATTTATAGCAGAGAAAAAGTCTTGAAAACTGACTCCTACACCGTCTCGTCAATAAACTAACACATTATAAGCTCCCTGGAGTGCTTTCCAACTCAGAGCGGCCAGGTAAACAACTTCTGCCAGAGGATGGATGATCCTAGAATTTCTTAATGTAAAAGCATCGCCAAAGTAGCTCCCAAGTACAAATTAAACAAACAACTACCAAACAACTAAGTCCCTAGTGAATTCACCCTTCTACAAGGCGATCTAGAGGCAAAAGGACTATAAGAAATCAACAAACAGAGAAATGATGATTTTTACCACACAATTAAAAGAATGCTTTAAAAATGTTGAAAAACAGTAGCTATCAGCGTATAAATATAACTGTATCTTTACAGTTGTTATAAACATACATAAACATATGTGTGTGTGTATATATATATATATATATATATATATATATATATATATATATGGGTCTATATTATATAAGCGAATGCAATGAATTGTGAATGCTATATAATCGACCCACAATCCCCGAAAACCCAAAATGTCGAACACACAGATCAGCGATTTTCGCTGATCCGTAAAAAAAAAAAAAATTAAAACACAAAATAAACTGGGGGGCTGTGCTCCCCCACAACCCCCTACTTAAATATACCAATCCAAGATCGCACCACAGTGGAGGAAATGGCAAAGTCCCGAAAACAGACCAATGATTTTTTTCACTAGGAAAAAAATCGCTGTTCCGTGCTTTCAGTATTTTGCCATTTCGCATAATGACGTTCGACTAAACAGCATTCGCAATTCATTGCATTCACTAAAATAATAGGGACCCATATATACACCCCCACACATTTACACATGCCTCTGAAAAGAGGGTTGATGTTCCTTAATTATTTATGTTGCAGCATTTAGAAATATTTCCATACCTAGTTAGGAAACATTTAAGTGAGTTAGTAAGTTGGTTAGTTAGTTAACAGGGTCTTAATTGGACATTTGTGTTATAATAAAAACAGGCTGCACAAAAGAAGCAAAGCAGAAAAGTTCATTCCTCACTGAAGAAGCATCTAAAAGAAAACCTTGGTAATGTGAAGTAAAGAGCCCACTGGGAGATACGTGCCCTGGAAATACCTGCATTGAGACCTGAAAGTGGGCCCTGGGGGAACCTGCACATTCTGACTTTCTTGTTGTTTAAAAAGCCTAAGCCGATTTCCTAGAAAGGTTTCATAAACTGAACACTGAGACTGGGAAAATAACTAAATAGATAGTTGATTTGTCCTTTTTGCCTAGTGGGTTGCTAAGTATCTATCTATCTATCTATCTATCTATCTATCTATCTATCTATCTATCTATCTATCTATCTATCTATCCACCTATCTATCTCTATATAAAATATTGAACAAACTTGAGTTTTTATATATGTCCTGCCCTCCATGTAATCTTGAACTTACAAAATGCATATAAATATATATATTTATATATCATACCTCTCAAGAATATTGTACTTCCGCAGTGGTGGAGCGGTAGCATTGTTGCCTCACAGCAAGAGGTTCTCCCATTCAGTTCTCAGCTGGAGTGCGGGGAGTGCCTTCTGTGTGGAGTCTGCATGTCCTCCATGCGGTTGAGTGGGCGTTCGAAAGACATGCGTAAATGGGCGTGCCTTTGTTGAAGGTTGGATGTCGAGCTGGCACCTCGGCATTCGTGAAAATCTACTGCCAATCATTAGTGGACCAGAGTTCCGCTATGGTGACCCCTAACCGGGAAAAGCCGAAAGACAGCAACAACCTCTCAAGAATATTCAGATTTTTGCATTCTGCTTTCGGTTTGTTCCTAATAACATATGTGGTTTTCTAACAAATCATTGAGGACTGAAGTCACTAAATAATGACATACATTTAAGTATCAGACTTCATATCCTGAAGAAAATGCATACTAATGCAAAACCTGTAACATTAGCAGCTATCTAATTACATAAAAGCAATATTTAAAAATTGTCCCTGATTTTTGGCCTTTGTGCCACCAGTATTTTAAATTTGTCCACATTTCTTACACTTGGAGCTTGAGAGGTATGCTCTCTCTTTCTCTCTCTCTCTCTCTCTATATATATATATATATATATATATATATATGTAGCTTCCCTTCACAAGATCGAATGGATGGAAGCTCAAAATTCATAATCTCGAGACCAGAATCTCGAACTTCCATTCACTCGAAATTGTGAATGGGAGCCTTAGGTTTAAAAAAATAAAAAGTTAACTTACCTTATTGCAGGGGGCAAGGTCCCCTGTACCCTAGCAGTTTAAATGTGAATGTTCCGTGACCAAACTATAGTGGAGGAATGGAAAATCTTCCATTTTGTGCTTACGTGTATACCGTGGAATGGGAGATTTCCCTTTCCTTCACTATAGTGCAATCTCAGAGTACGTATATTTAAGTAGAGGGGTGTGGGGGGCGCAGGGGGGCAAAGCCCCCTGCGAAAACATTTGAAAGGTGTTCATTTTTTTTGTCCCTTTCATATGTTCGACTTTCTCTAAATTTGAGATTTTGGTTTCGAGTTTATGACTTTCGAGTTTAGAGAAATTTGATCATATGAAGAGGAACTATATATATATATATATATATATATATATATATATATATATATATATATTTTTATATAGCTATAGAGTCTATATTACTTCGTCAGATGGCTATTCAGTGAATAGCCATTTGTCGAACACATATTAAGCAAAGACGCACTTCATTGAACGGTGGATTTTAACTAGGATCAAGCAGCAGTTGGCCACCATCTAGAATTTTCCCTTTTCCCCACCGTGTTGCAATCTCACAGTTGGTATATTCAGTTAGGGGGAGGGGCGCAGCCCCCCCACATTGCGAGGGGGTGGGGGTGAAGCCCCCACCTCGGCAGGTTTTAAATTTTAATTTATTTTTCATGGTCGCTTGGTTGGTCAACCACTTGTTTGTGCAAGTTAAGCTTCGCAGTTCACTGAAGAGCAGCTTCAAATAATAGGTGCTTGACGAATGGCTTCTTCAGGCAAATAGTCAGCTGATGTAAAACACATGACTTAAATAAACTCACATAACCTTTTCCTTTTTGTATTTAAGTCATGTGTTTTAAATCAGCTGACTTTTGCCTGAAGAAGCCTGTACTGGTGAAAGCCTAGTAATAGTAAGCTATAATAAATTTTCTGCTGCTTAAGTATCAAGTGTCGTGGTGCCGGTTTACTTTATATTTTGTTTTATTTACTTAATGTTTTAGTACAACAGCTTTATCTACATGGCAGAATTATTTTATATTTGTGGTTTTTGTTCTTTTTTCGTCCATGGGCATGGCAACTCAATATAACTCAGTACCATCTACCAGCACACATCAAGAACCACTAATACCAGCAATAAATTATTTACTTGAAATTACTTTGAATCCACTTATGCAAGGTGTTACTTTGGGAAATAGGAATGTGGTTGACAGCTCAGATGGCCAGCAGAATGTATGTATTTATAGCAGTAAGCTGCGTGAGTTTGAAACTAAAATGCAACAGTTTAAGAGATTGCAATGGCAGTGGCTATCATTTGATGTGTATATAAAATGCAAGTTAATTCCTAGGGCCCTATGCATTTTGAAAATGCCCACCTACAGGGACAAATATCCTACCTTGTCAAAACAATGGCAGATCTTAAATCTTGACTGCTCAGTTCAGTATATGAAACTTACAAACCAGTTTTTTCTGCCTGTTGAAGCTCAGTTAACTTGTGCAAGAATACAATGTCCTTATAGCAAAGATAGAAACTAATTCTCATTCAGCTCTATTAGCAGAAACTATGGAGCAAATCATTGCTTTAGAAAAACTAATAGAAACAAAAAAATGTAAACTTAACAGAGACATTTATGATTTTAAACCTGGACATGTCTTTGCGTGGTCAAATCAGTGCTCACGTGCAGTCAGGAAGCAGCAACAACCAATAGCACCAGATAAACACATACAGGAAACACTAATGCACACACTTCCTGTTGAGAAAGCTGTTTCAGTGACTACCATTGTGAATCCTGTGAACTCTGCAAGTAAACTGCTGAATTCTATGAATGTGAACATTAATACATCAGTTCTAGTAGATTCTAACATTGTTTCTACACTAGACCCTTTAGAACTGCCCTCAGCACTAAACGAACCATACTCTATACCACAGGAACAACAGAATTTCAGGAATAAAACAAAACAAACAGGGCAGAGGATGCAAACCAGAAGCCAGTCCATGAGATAAGTGACATTGTTTTTAACATTTCTCAATATACTTCAAATGAACATGAACTAGCATTACTGAATAAGGGTCTTACCTTTATTCCTGCAAGTATAATAGATATTTCTGATATGCTAACTGATGTTAAACTGTTCATAAGGAATTTGAATCTTAAGCTGTTATATGGTGTAAGTAATTCAACTGAGTATAGCACAAATGTGTTATCTAGAAGTAGTACCTTCATGCCAGTGAATAATCCGCTTATAGCAGCTTTTAAACAAGCAATAGAAAATGATATTTATCAAGCAATGAAAACCAGCAATCATTTTTACAACTTAACAGCTGAGAAACAACAAGCTAGTAGATCTTTAGCCACTAATCCTAATATAGTTATAAAAGCAGCAGATAAGGGTGGTGGCATTGTTATTTTAGATATTAATGATTACAATACTAAAATGTATGACATGTTAAGTAGCAATGAGTATCTAGCCATCGACAGGAAGCAGGTCAATAGCATTATAACAAAAGTGAATAGTTAAGCAATAACCCATGCCTGGGTGTGGGTAATGCTGGATTTACACACGATTGGTGTGGTTTGGTCATGAGGGCGAAGCCCGAGTGGACAAAGACAACCGTGGATAAATCCAGCATTACCCACACCATATTGGTCAGTCAGTAATCAGCAGTGACTCAGTAGCTCAGTTTGTGAAATGCTCTGTAGATAGTACATTTTGCCACACACAGTCCAGGGTTCGAATCCAGTGGTATGTAGCAGTAAATATTACAGTAGCAGTCATGTAATGCTCGCAGTTTCTCTCTCCACAGGAACTGCAAGTAAATGGATGAGGTAGCCCATATTATGAGTAGATAATTTTGTGTTTAGATGTCACAGACTATTAAAATTGTTAGCAAGAGTGTGTTCATCAGCAATGTTCAGTCAGAAATAAAATGTGTAATCCTTGTATGGCTGTATGCCTGGAGTGTTTATTAAAAGTTTTTGCAGTCAATTAATACATTCTATGCAGATGTCTCCTGCAGTCACTGCTATTGGGTTCTACTCCCATGCCTGCCAACCAAGGCATAACAGCTGTTTAGTATTTGTACTGTACACATACATGTCTCGCAAGTGTCATGATTTCACATTATGTAATTAATAGTGCATAAGCCATCTGTCACAGGATTACCATGGAAATGATTACTTACATTGCAAAGTATCACCATATCAGCCCACAGGACACCTTGGTAATTATATAGGTCCACATGATGTGCAAGTGTTCTGTGTAGTTCTGTATCCGCAGTTGTTACTGCATGGCCCATAGTGTCCCATGCAAATAGCTCAAGAGGTATGTACGTGCTGCATCAGCTATAGGAGACTTGTAGTCACCGTACACAAAGAAAATACAGACCCATAGAGTAGGTAGTTGTACTGTTGTCAAGGAAATAACTAGCAATGTTACTAATGGACTGTTTTTCTCTCTCCCCACCCCTTATATTCATTTATTTCTTATTGTTATTCATTGGTTATAGTTTACTATTAACATATGTTATTACATTAACTGTATTTTGGGATATGTGTTTTATTATAATTACGTATTATAATGGTTACATATTAACATATCTTGTTAAATTGCCTATTTTGTTGGCCTTATGCTGTAAATGTTACTGGCATGCTGTTAACATACTGACTGTTCTGTTATTTATTGTGTTTCACATAATATGCATTGATATGTAATTGGGTTATTTCCAATGTTCTGGCATGCTGTTATTACTAACAATGAATTGTTCACAACTAACCTATACTTATTGCTATACCTCCATTACCACAGCACGTCAGGGTAGGCTGGTTCCAGTTGATTTGCCTACCCTGCCTCAACTGGCTGTGGCACTGGTTTCTGGCACATCTAGGACCCAGACCAGTGGTTTCCTCTCTTGTGCCCCTGCACCACCTGCAGAGTTGGGTGGGACCCCTTCAGGGAATGGGGCCTGGTCTCCCCCTGGGAGTGGTGGTGGAGGGGCTGTTGTCACTCAGGATCAATTGCTGGTCATGATGCACAGGATTGTTCATCGCAGCTATGAATACCGCCTGCACCAGACTGAGAGCACTCTAGCTGACCTGGTGAGGCAGCCTTGCCCTGGCACCCAGCCTTCAGCACAGCTACCCTCAGGGCAGTGAAGGAGCAGTGCCAACAGTTCCATGGCTGGGGACATGAGTCACACTGCTGCCGTCTGCAGGCACATGTGACTTGAATTCCACAACATCCTTCCCATCCAAGGTGTTCACCCACCTCATGCGTCACATCCCATGTCTGCTGTCTCGTCTGTCTTATCTGTCTGTGAATGCATCCTCTCCTACCCAACTTACCTCCCCACATGTACCTATGTCCCCTCCCAAACATTCCACTCTCACCTTAATTAAAAAAAAATGGGCACCTGCCCCCCCAAAAAAATAATATCACCTCATACATAGCCCTCCTTTTCACACGTGTCCACTGGACACAAATAATGTGGTCCAAATGGCTTGACAATGCAGTTATGTTGTCCTCACCCCTCTCTCTGAGGTTTGAGAGTCCAAATTCATCTGCAAAAACTGTCAAAGTGCACAGTTGTTGCTGTACAAGAAATGGATAGCTATGGTTCTTTCCTATACCCTTCCTACACATCCCTACCTGCCTTTCACTATGTTTTTCCCCGTGCTTGCCCCCATTTCACTACTTTCCTATTTCTGCTTTTTTCTTTTCTTTATATTTTTTTTAGCGTGGAGCTGAGAAGTCCACTGTCTCACACAGCTTTGCTTAGCTCAGCTAAATGGAGGTATAATGAGTATTTGTGTTTTTAACATTGTAAGTCACATGTACAAAATCAGCACCTCTGCCATGTTTTGAACCCAAGTCCATCACCCCTGCAGCACACTGCATTAACCCACTATGCCACATAGAGCTTAATTAAAACAGGTGCCATGATTCTGTTGACATCTGTACCTGTCTGGTTGAGAGCTATGTCTAACATAGCTGCCAACCTGCTACAGCAAGAAATCTGAACATAGCCATAATTAATGGAGGGACAAAGGCCCAAAATTAGGGACACTGTAACTATTGTTTGTACAAAGTAAGAAAGTGAATAGAATAATAGATATTACACTAGCATAACTGTTTTCTGAAGGGTATGACGTCTTAAACTCAGATGTCTGTCTTTATTTTCTGATATCAACCATCAGTGATTGGCCATCCTTTCTTCAGAAATCCACAATGTTGTGTGAAAATTACCAAAAGTATGACACAAACATCTTGACATTCTGCAAACATTTGTATAGTTGAGAGGTATGATGCCTATTGGGAACATATACTACAGCAGGTTTGCATTATTTTCTGTCATTGTGGCACACTGGGGTTGTTGGACTGTCCCCATATAGTGGTTGTAATAGTACACTGCTATTTGTATGGCAGTGGCCGTATGACATAGTAGTGGGAGGTTGCCCATAGGGGATACACCACAGTACAGTGCACTACTGGGTGTAGGAACATACAGCAGAATCTATCATAGCACACAGGGACATACCCCTGTAGTGCTACCATCTTGCTGTAATCCACACACGTAGTATATTGCCAGACTGTGGGGTATAATGTGTGAGGGAGCAGTGGGTAGTGCAGGCCATTATGGCTGTGCTGAATCTGTACATAGTGGATGTCCATGTATCTGGTCCTGTAATGTGTTTCTCTTTTGTTGTCTTTCAGGAACCATGTATCCCAGATGACATGCCCCCTTCTCCAATGCAGAGAATGAGGTAATAGTGGATGCACTGAGGCAGTGTCATCAGATGTTGTTGTCCAGGGAGAGGCATAATCATGAACAACGGGCAACACTGCGGGCAGACTCTGTGCAGGATGTCAGTCAGACTGGCCAGCAGGACAGGACCTATGAGCAGGCGCAACACAGAGCCACAGATAAGGTGAATGCTGCATGACAAAGGGCAGCTGATGTTGCCAGGGATCATGTCACCACCAGTGGAGGGCCTGCAGTGGAACAACCACTCTCGGCCACAGAGGAATTCCTGGCAAACCTAGGAACACACAAAAACTCCCAGGCACCCATCACACCATACAATGTGGAGGTTGGTGCCATACAGCCCCTGACAGAGGAACATCCAAGTAAGCTAACTGTGTCCACCATTTTAATACTTTATCAGTCATTGTGGCAGGCTGTACATACCTGTACATGGGTGTCAGGTCTATCTGCATGGGGGGGGGGCTTTAAGCTCAGTTGTGCACACATATCTGAATCTCAGCAATAAAGTCAGTAACAGTGGCTACTGTACTAGTGGATATGTGCACATATTACCTTGTAGTGCTGCAACATATGGTGGTGCTGACAATACCTCTCCCTCACCCTTTCATAGGTCTGTCAGGAGTTGCCCAAGCCCATAATCCTGTACCTGGTAAGTATGATACAGTTGTTTTATGGATCATATACACCCTATGAAAGTTAAGGGCTGCCATATTGTACTATGTACAAATGTTGTGTTTAGCCAGATTAGAATATTTGTATGTACCATTCTGGAACAGTTGACTACAGTTCATTGACTGGGTAATCACATGTGTGCATTTTAATGAACAGTAATACATTTGCATTTATAGGCAAGTAATCCAAGATGCCTGTTCAAACACAAAAGTTAGATGTTACATACCTGAGGCAGTGACACTAGCACCCATATATCTTTCTCAAGATAGATGCATTGGGTTTAATGTGCAGTTCTATCACATATAGTGTCATATTGCATACCTTAAAGAAATTGTACTGGCAACTTTAACTGGATGTAGCTGATGTGCATGTTAAAAAAACTTTGACTTGTATGTGTATGTTGTTGTGAGATTGTCGTTTGTGAATTAGAACAGAGATGAGAGGATGTGAGACTGGTAATGCAGTTGTGGATCCTCATTTGTATGAGTCTGTGTGGATTACCATACATAAAAGTGCAGATAGTAATGTACTGCTTTTGTGTTGGTTTTCACTGGGGGGGGGGGGGGGTTGGAGTCTGTCCCCCTCACAACCTGATGTCAGTATCTCATCAGAATCTGATGATGATGGTGGTCATAGTGAGGCACAGGTGGGGTTGTCAGTGGCTGAATCTGTCCCAGAGGTTGACATCCCTCTTCTGCCCCCACTGTCTCTGCACACAGTCAGTATGCCCACAAATACCCAGTCCCCAGAGGCCACAAATATTGGACAGTCAGAGGGTGGACACATTGAACAGGGAAGTGTGGCAAGTATGGATCCAGTGAGGGTAGGCATTGGCCATAGCCAGACAGCTAGCAATGTCCCACACAGGCAGATTGATAGGGGTGCTTGTAGGAGGCCTGTTGTCTGTCCACCACCTTTTGCTGGTGTCACATCTTGGGTCAATTGACATATGTTTCAAGTCATCATGGAGGCACAGGCATGTTCTGAATGGAAAAACAGGCGTATGCTTAGGGTTATGGATGCAGCACAACCTGACATCCGTGACTGCCTCCACCACATTGGGGACACCCTAGATCAGTTCACTGATGCAGTGGACAGATGGTGGGCTGAGACAGTGTCTATCTTGGGTCGCACATTATCTGTGCTGGAACATCTGGCCAGAGTTGGGCATCAGACCCGTAGACATAGGTCAGCAACACCAACGGCTGAGAGTCCACTTGGCCATGCACAGTTATGCTCCTGTAGTGGCAGTTCTTCCAGCACTACATAGGGAAGTGTGCTGTCCACACCACATCATTGCAGCCCATGGGCACATGGTCCTGGATGGTGGCACAGGGGACACAGACTCAGCAGACAGCAGTAACCATCAGGTACTAGCACAGCATCTGACCTTGGGCATGGTGGCACCAGTGCAACTCCTGGCAAAGACAATTTCCATGTCTGTGGCCGGAGACAGTGAACTGTTCACTCTACCATGTACAGTCCACAGCTGTCCGCTGTCCAACATACACATGTGTAGCACTGGGCTTGACTGTGTACACACATACAATCAAACACCACTGTCACATGCAGGTCGCCTACAGACACACACAGCACCTCTCCATGTTCTGTCTAACCCCCAACCCTTTCTGACTCATACATATGCTGTCAACTGTTTGGCACAGCCTAGGCATCCAGCACTCCCACAACACACCATGTGCATTTGATGATACCTGTGCCACATCCCTGCCATCCTTGCCATCAATGCAGGGACATTAAGCTATGTGTCTGATGCACAGGGTGACTACATTACTTGACATGTACGTGTGTAATCCAGTATTGTTTTGCCATGCCACTTGTTGTGGTACACAACAGATACTGTATGCTGGCATGTGTCATAACTACACACCAAACTTTGTGTACCTTTTGTTTTATGATGTTGTACTTGTTGTAGTGTTACAGGATGGCATGTGTCTCATGGACCTGTGTATGTTTCTATTCCAGGAGTCTGAATGAATAAACTATGGATACATGACAGCAATACATTGGCCCAGGATGGCATGGCAATACTGCAGAAATATGACATCAGCAAGGTATGGCAGTATATGTGCACTGGGGTCCCTAGGTGCATATGTCTGTAACAGTCTAACAGGGAAAATGGGGTAGGTCTGCATAAATCATGCATTCATACTTTGTGATAAGGTCTGCTACCACTGATAAATGTCACCTGAGCTCTCTGAACGTATATCTACAAGGTGTGGTGATGGAGTTGACACATTTACAAATATCCTGTTTCCAGATGTTATGTTCCCACGGTTTGACTCTGAGACACTTTCATATACACTAGCTGACATACCAGTCTGCACATAACATACATATTTGGCAGCATGCCCTGCTGCCCTACTATTGCCATAAACCGTGTTGTGACAGTCAGTAGGGACATGGTTGGGGGTACATCAGGGTGTACATCACCCACACTGAACCAAGACATCTCACTGTACCACCCATTCAGGCAACATGTACAAAGTACCCACTTAGGTATCCACGATACTGTCAATGTGGAGGTCACTACATGGCCCAGTGATGGCAGATAAATGCAACATAGGGACATGCGACACCAATGGCTGTTCTGAAGCAGCAGTGCTCAATACACACAGTCACAAGTTTTCTACTGCTTGGACTGCATGTTTCCACAGTACACATGGGTACTGAATGACTGTGGCTAACAATGTTGGCTGCTGCCTGTTACTAGTGAGCACTTGTACAGTCACTGTATTATGTTGGTGTCTTGCATGATGGTATTACAAATACATGCCTGGTGACATAGTAATGGCCATAAACCCCAATCAAATATATATGTACTATCCTTTCCATCAGGGATACCTATGTCCCTGGTTAGTAGCATGGGAGTACCTACATGTGATGTACATAAGTAGACGTGACAGGTAGCCACACAGACCTGGACACACAGGTGTACAGCTCACGTGCCACACATCAACATGTCTGTACAGTGGTATGGCAGGATTCATATGGCATAGCTGTGGTCACAGTCACCGGTAGGTGACAAACCCATATCCTCCATATAACCTTCCTACCACTATTTGACTACAATGGCCATGTGTTGACGTACTTTCCAAACTGATTGACACATGCAGATGACAGTATAGCCCTTCACAAGGTCCTATCACATCAACAGTATGTGCTCCCCTCTGTTCATCTGCAATGCATGTCACTGCAACCTGTGCCAGTCACCGTACTCATAGGTGATCTGTGCTGTACATACATGACAAGGTGTGACTCCACTTGATTGTATATGCTGCCTATCTGTAGGAAGAATAGTAGAAGGATTAGTCACCATAAGAACATTAAGCCACTACGTGATGTTAGTAGTACATGCTTGCTGGTGACATTTGTGTGGCAGATGTAATGCACCCTTAACACAGATCTTCCATACTGGTATGGTACAGAGAGCACCTCAGTGCACTTCTGTATATCTCATCTGTATGATTTGCTGGGCGGATGTTATCTCAACACTAGGGGGCATGGTTGCGTCTCCTGTGGACTTCTGCAATATGTGCTATTCCTGTGATGAGGGTTAGAGATATCTCCAATTATGATGGCTGTATGGCCATCATGCTAGTGACATGCGCATCTCCTACTGCTCTGTGACATGAGGTATAATGTTGTCACAGCCTGACATGCACACATGGCCACATTCAGGCTGGCAGCACTTTCACTCACTGCATACAGGACATGCCACAGTGCACACATAGTGCATGTTGGCTGCATGCACAGTGGAAAACTTACCAATGTAGTGGTACACAGTACAGAAGACAATACTGGATGCACACACTGCACCTCATGTCTGCTAGTACTATCCGTGTAGGACACATAATGCTTGTTGATATAAGCAGATCACATTGTAGTCATTAATTTTGGAGGTCATATCACCCACAACCAGTAAAATAATGCAAAATCCTACAAAAATGGATACACACACACACACACACACACACACACACACACACACACACACACACACACACACACTGAGTTGGCTGCTGAGAGATTAGAAGCCCTATCTATCTACTGTTATATACAATAGCTTGCAGTACTTATCGCATGTGCAATGGAGTTTATCTGAGATTAGATTGTCAGCCAGCACTTTTAAGGTGGATGACATCAGCAGGCCATGTAGAGGAGGGCAGTCTAGAGGGCAGCAGCTAGTTACAGGGATGACATCAGCAGGCCATGTAGAGGAGGGCAGCCTAGAGGGCAGCAGCTAGTTACAGGGCCAAAACATGCATAAACATTGCTTAGGCTATGGGATAGCCCATAAGGGTATGTCCTTTGTGCTACAAGGGGATATATTTGCACACAAACTGCATTGGCTGCTGTGAGATCAGAACCCCTACCTATCCACTGTTACACACTATAGCTTGCAGTACTTATTACATGTGCCACCGATTGCATCTGTTGAATATGTGATTGCAAGCACTGTACTTGTGAAGTATGCAAAGTAGTTTGTGTTGGACAGCATGTGCAGTCTGCAGAGTGATGATGCTTGGTACTGTTATTGTATCTATTGTTCCAGGAGTTGGGTACCTGTTAAAATCCCTGTTATGTGTGTACAGTCACCAGTATGGCTATATGTGGCTGGTCACAGATATATAGGTAAACATGTGACCAGGGACATTTTTCTCTGTCAAAGGAATGTGTTGCAACCATTTTACATTACATGAGCTGCTCACCTGTGTCTGTCTACATGGGTGGCATTCTGCAGGCACAGAGGTCTGAGGGTGAGTGGAATATGTACTGTTGAGGCCTTGGTTTGGTTATTCTGGGCAACTGCATTGATGTGGGAGTGCAGACAACCACAGCTTTTGTAGGGTGTGTGGTGAATTCATACATCCCCACATATATATTTAAATGTGTATAACAGGGATGTCTTTATAAATGGTGTGTGTGTGTACGCTATGTATATGCATTATATAGATATATGTAGAGAGTCTATGTATCATTGTAATATATTTAAATATATATATATATATCAGTATTATATGTATTTGGGGTGCATATTGCTAGATACACTACTCATGTGAGTGCGGTATAGGGACAGACAAAATGTATATGGAGCTGTCTGTATGTACAGATGCATTTCCACACAGCAGGTCTTTGTGATGGAGAGGCAACAGAATTGTGCTGAAGTTAGCTAAGTGTAGCAACATGCCCAGAGGGACTGTCAGTACTTATAATGTGACTCCAGTCCAGAGCTACCTGAATTCCAGTCTGGGATTTTGTGTGCTACAGACATTGGAAGCTGCACCTGTTTATGCAGTACAGCACTTCCTTGAACCTGTCCACGACATTCCCCAGCTGTCTGCTGTACTTAATATGTGACTGGGGTACATAATGTAACACCACACACAGGGTGACAGTCTGCATACCTTTCACTGTACATGTTTTTACAGAAAATCCAGCATTTCGCTCCATATGTCTGGTCTGTTCCTCATACATTTGTGGTGTTCCGGTAACTTGTTGTATAATGCAGTCACTGAACTGTGCTACCTACAGACGCATTTGAGTGACAGACTCTACATCCTGGAGATATTCTGTTGTGATGCAACCTGCTGTTATACTAGCCACCATCTAGGTTAATCAGAACATGTGTAATGTCTGTCTAGTTATGGCCCTTTGCCCCCCCATTCTCTGACTTTGTCCAGCTATCTTGTAGTAACAGATTGTGGGGTATGACAGTCTGTGGGAATACCTCCATACGACTACCTCACATGCAAAAGATGTAGATGCTTCCAGATTCAATCAATACCATCACCCATGCTAACATCCCTAGCCTGCTGAGCCACACAGGCCGCCAGACAGAGATGTGTCATTCATCACACAACCAACACCATACAGATATACGTTATCATCTCTGCATTACGTGGGACATCCAATGTGTCCCCAGGTTCTATGTTACAGCCCTGAGGTAGCTGGTCTGCTGATATATCATTGCTGATGTACTGTTACAGCAGCTGTCTGGGGAACACTGTTGTGATGCGGGTGCGGAATGAGCAGCCTATGATCTGCTGGCATAAACAGTTGTGCAACTGTCCTGTGACTCCACTGTTTTACCATCTCCATTGACTAATGTAGTGGATATTCCAGCCATGTGGCCATGAGAATATTATGAAGCACATATTATTGGACTGGGTACCTGTTGTCCTATGTGTCTGTTAGATCTCTCCAAGTAGCCCAGTAGCCCACTATATTCCCTAGCATACAAGAAGCAGGTCCATACATATGCTACCATATTCTAGTAGCTGACAGACCTGTAGTTCAGGGCTGATTCTCTCTGATGCACACAGTACACAGCCAATACATGGTTAGGTATAGGTTGTATGGGCTGGCTGGCATCATTTTTGCTATATGTATTTGAGTAGGAGCAAGGTGTCAGTCCTAGGACCCTAGATTGTCAGCGCATGTGCTATGTATTTTCTCTTGGTCAAGGCCAAGGCATACTGGGCATGCCTACATCTTCCTACAGGGACATCCTCAGGGGGTTCTTCCTCTGAGTCCTCCTGTGACTGTGGGGACCTAGGCATGGGTGGGGGGCTGAGTGTCCCTTCCTTTTGCTGATCCTGCTGCAGTTGTTTCCACAGGATCATATTATGTAGCATGGCACATACTGTGAACATCTGTGCACAGCTGGGTGGACAGTACTGCAGGGCTCCACCAGATATATCGAGGCACTGGAACCATGACTTCAGCAGCCCAAACACATGCTCTATGATGTTCCTAGTTTGTGCGTGTTCTGCATTATGGCATTCTTCCATGGGTGTGTGTGCATTTCTGATGGGTGTCATCATCCACTGTTCCAGTGTATAGCCAGCATCCCCCAGTAAATGGCTATGTGGGATGCCCCCCTACCAAACATTTGGTACAGCTGTGATGCATGCCAGATATGGGAGTCGTGATAACTGCCAAGGCTGCCAGCACACACATTCATGATAATGCCCTAGGCATTGCACACGACCTGGCAGTTGATGGAGTGATACCCCTTATGATTGATGTAAATTCTACCCTCCTCACCGGGTGATGCCTTGATGTGTACATGAGTGCAGTCTATAGCACCCAGTATCTCAGGGTAGTATGCTAACAATCCTCTTAATAATGTTTATTCCTAACTTTTTTGGTAATACTGTTTAATCTGTATATAGTAATTATCTGTGACTGTAATTACTGGTTCAATCTTTTTAGTCTGCTACTACTCTTTGCTTTTTTTTTTTGTTTTGTTTGTTTATTTGTCTTCTTGGCTTGGGGAATTCCCCCGGTTCTCCTCTGAAAATGGGATGTTGGCCCAGTTGGACTATCCTGGTGAACAAATGTAAAATAAATAATATTGTTGGCCCTCACCTCAGGAGTGAGGGAAAAATAAATGTGCCCACTGGCATGTGGTAGCATGGCATCCAGGAACTGGTGGAGTATCCAGGATGCTGATGCCTGCGAGACCCCCATCATGTTCCCATTTGGTCTTTGGAAAGTACCTGTGGATAATATCCTTAGAGCTACACATATCTTTGTGTCCACTGGAATGGACTCCCCTCTGTTGCCTCTGGGTCTGAGGTGAGGACGGCAGAGCTCAGTGAGTTGCTGTAGTATGTCCCTGTCCACCCAGCAGTGCTCTACTATCTCCTACTCATGTAGCTCCTGGAAGGTTACCCTGGATCCGAACACTCTTCCCCTTCTCAGTCTAGGCTTATTGTCAGCAGCAGCAGCATTGACCTCAGCATCTAGCACATACAGATGTAGCAGACCTGCAGCAGTCCCTAGCATTCCTTCAGTTAATATTCCCAAGTCTGTATCCCACTGGTGCAGAGTTTGGGGGAAAAAATCAGACTGTAGGGTGTATGCAACCTGTATTGGGATCTGCTGTAGGCGTAGGCTGTGTGATTGGCTGCCTATGATGCATTCCACCTGCCAAGTATATCATTAAGAACAGTTAATGGCTCTAGTTTAAGTGAATCAGTAATTGATATATCATTGGCTTTTAGATACACTCAGCACTGTGGTGCACCATGCAAACATGCAGAAACAAGCACACAGAAGGTAAACAAAGCTCAGCAGTCATTGTACACCCCCCTTCAGCAAGGCAAAGCACCGTACAAACACTCTGAAACACGTGACCTGAAGGTAAACAAAGTTTAGCAGGCAGTGCACCCCCCCCCCCCCTGCTGAGCACAGCAGTGGACCCCGCAATCAGGTGCAACTGAGCTCCAATGAGCTTACAAGTCCTCAAACACACCACCCCACTGATGACAGCTAACTCTTCTGTGGATATCTGACATGGTTCTGTGCCTACACAGAAGGGATATGCGGATGCGGATACCCATTTGTGCTATTCAGTAACCCCAACTCATTTGCAATGTGTTCCGTGCACACAACCTGGAAACTACACAGTTCCAAGCCCTACCTTGTTAGCAACAGCACTATTCCACCATTGTGGATAGTCCATGCAGGGTCTTATACTACATGTCTGTCACATACTATGAAATTTGTTTTTTTCCACTATTTTTTATTTTTTTATTTTTTCATAACTGCATGCTTTTGCACTGTGGTGCACTGTGCAAACATAACTAGATCATTAAAAAATATAAAATTATTTTCACTTATTTCCCTTACATTTTGGACACACAGAGGATAGTTTTGCACATCTCTGTGTCTCCTATGCTATTTCTGCCCAGCTAACTACACTCATACAGCCCCTGTTGTCTGTTTAAAATCCTGTACACGGAATTTGTCCGTGTAAATATGGACACCAACACAGGGTCTGCAGGACTGCCTATCTGCTTGCTGGATTGCTCTACCTCCTTCATTTGCATTAAATTCACCTACTTATGAGGTAATTTGCATGCCATGGATACTTCTGTGTTGGCACTTGCATGCGCACCACCCAGCTCTGTTTACTGGATGGCAAACCTGCTTACTTTCATGTAAGCAAAATGCCATGATGCCTACATGGTAAAGAAAACCATGAAAGCTTTATTAAACTCCCCCATGCCCTTTTCTCCTGAATAGTGCAAGCTGGCCATAGATGTAGTGAATAGCTTATCCTCATACCTCCTTTGCTCTAAAATAACTAACTCTAGGGTCACACCATACTGCCAAAGGGTAGAAGACAGGAGAGTCTTTTAGCTCAGGTTTTACCAAAATGTGATTTTTGACCCAATAGGTTTTGCTGATTCAGGGTGCAATGTGCACATATAAGATATATACCAGGTATTTGAACTTATCGACCCTAGGGCCTATACAAGCCTAGCCATAACAATTCCCTGGTTATTTCTTCCCACAATATTTACTTCCCTGGACCCCTGTCTAGCAGGGAGAATGCCGTGATCCCCGGGGAGAATTTCTTTTCTCCCATACAGTTGTCAAGGTTCCTTTTGAAGAGGTCCGAAGAGGCACTCTGCTTGACATGTATGGGCAATCTATTCCAGAGTCTGGGGAGTCTCTGGGTCAGGAACCTATCCCTCCAGCATGTTTTGTTTATTGTGATGACAAGGTTTAGATCCCCGGAGCGTGTGGCTCTGAGGGATTGGGATTTCTTTAAGTGCAGCATGTCCAACATCTCTGGGTTTGACATGGCTTTGTATGTTAAGCAGAGATTGCCTCTGAGTAGATGATATGCGACAGAGTATAGCTGGAGTTTTTTTAGATGGTCAGCATAGGGCATTAGCTTTAGGCCTGCAATTCTTTTAGTGAAATATTTCTGCGGCCTTTCCAGTTGTTGCAGATGTCTTGAGAGGTACATACCAAACTGGGCATTGTATTCTATAATGGGTCTAATGAGGGATGAGTAAAGTGGGACAATGACCTCCTTTTTTCTGGATGAAAATTCCTTAGTGATGAGGTGTGTCACATAGGATTTCCTGACTGTTGTGGCGATGTGGTTATCAAAGGTGAGACCACTGTCCATCTGTGTCCCTAAGTATCTTATCACACTTTCGGTGTTTAATGTACTGCCACCTATGTGGTAATTCATGGGTACATGTTTTTTCCCCAAAGGGGATAACTATACATTTCTTGGCATTGAGCTTGAGCCTATGGCTCTGGCACCAAGCATTTGTTTCTGTAAGGCCCTTTTGTAGAATATCCACATCATTTGGGTATTCAATAATTGCTCCCAGTTTGCAGTCATCTGCGAATTTTGTTAGCCAGAGTCCCTTGGTGTTGGCCTGTACTTCAGAGAAGTAGATGCCAAACAAGAGCGGTCCCAGGACTGAACCCTAAGGTACTCCACTTGTCTGGAGCTGGATTTGGAGTTGGCTACTTTTACAGTGTGGGTTCTGTCAGTAAGCCAGCTGGCAACCTTCGAGTGATGTAGGGATTAATGCCCAGCTTGGTATGTTTATCTATGATTCCAGAGTGGAGGATGGTGTTGCAGGCCTTGGTGAGGTCCAGGCAGGCTGTGTGGACCACCTTACCCTTGTCCACAGCTCTGCAGACTGATTCGAAGAAGTCAGTCAGGTTCAGGAGATAAGATCATCCCTTCATGAACCCAAACTGGGTGGGGTCCAGTATTTGAAGGTTGCCAATGTCTTTGTTTATATGTTCCATGATAATACGTTCCATGGCCTTACAGATCAGGCTCATCAGACTGATGGGGCAGTAGTTCCCAGGATCCAAGGTGGATTCCCCCTTGTGGAGTAGGATAACTGCAGCTGTGCACCACTCAGTGGGCATGAAGCCTGAGGTGAGGCTATGATTAAACATGACACTTAGGTGAGGTGCCAGTTCATTTTGTAGTTCATGTAGTACATAGCCCAGGATGTCGTCTGGTCCCATGGATGCTGTATTCTTAGCTTTGGAGAGTGTGGTTTTTACCTGTGTGGCCATTATTACTGGAATTTGGCAATCTTTCGGTATTGAGATGGGCCCTTTAGGGGGTGAAGTTGGCAATGAATCGATCTACCAGGATATTGGCAATATCCTTGGGATCAGTATATTCAATGCCATTATGTTGTAGCTCAGAGCAGATCTGAGCATTCCCATTTAGATTCTTGACATAGCTATAAAATGCCTTGTGGTTGTCTTTGGAATCTTTGACACTTTTATTTTCATAACTAGCTTTGGAGGATTTTATGATTGATCTCAGCTTCCTACTGAGGCTGGTAAGGAAGTTTTTTGCATCCTGGGATTTTCTTCTTTTCTGCAACAGTTTCTTCCTTCTGTTGTAAAGTTTGTTTATGGCAGGGGACCACCAGACTGACTTCCTTTTTTTGGAGGAGAGTGTCTTGGTTCTATTTGGGATGGCACGATTCATGAACGAGTGGATGTGCTCGTACAGTGCCTTAGTGTAGGATTCAGCAGTCAAACTTTCAGTTCCCGTCTGCATGGGTGTCATGAAGTTTGTCACTTCTGACTTGAGTAGCATGAAGTTGGCTTTGGAGAAGTTTTTTACAGAGGTTTCCTTACTGGGGGATGGAGGAGGGAATGTAGATGACACAGGTAATTACCTTATTGTCAGACCTGACCAACAAGGGGGTGACCATAGGTGTGGAGCATCGATTTCCCGTGTTGGTAATGACCAGGTCTAGGATATTGGAGCCCCTGGTGAGTCTATGGATTAGTTGATGCAGGGTATTGGAATTTATGAATTCCAAGAACCATTGGGCAAAGTTTGAATTTTTAAATTCTACCATCCCCCCTTTTAAAGTTTACGTATTCTTTTAACCTTTCTTCCATCAATTATTAAGATGTGAGAATATTTATAGAGACTGATAAACAAGTCATAGTAAGTACCATTTACAGGAAGCCAACATAATGTAACAGTTTGCTACACTATCAGAGTAGCCACCCTGATTTTCAAAAATGGGGTATTTTCAAAGGCCAATATAAATGGTTGGTCAGGATGATTTCTGATAATACACTTTTTGAGGTGGAAAGTAAGATGTTAGCTGACATATTCCTTGCTCAAGGGTATCCTACCCAATTTATTAATCTTATTAGATGTGATATAGCCCAAAAAAGGAAGGCAGGGGTTATTGTACCCCTAATAAAAAACAATTTTATGTCAGTTGATGAAATTTTCACTGGAAGACATATCCCTAACAAGGACTTTTCTGTTTCTTTTGTGATGGAATATTACTTGGAAGACAGATGAATTAGGGAGATTTTAAATAAGAATTGATCAGTTTCTTCATATTTCAGCGGCACTGTAAATAGACTAGGGGACAGGCCCCTTGTTGTATACAGCAAAGGTAAAACTATAAAAAAACTTGTTGGAACCTGGAAATTTTTATGTTGACCAACACTCATATAAGAAATTTGGAACTAGTAAGTGTGGATTTTGTTCCCAGTGCAGGTCCATTTTGGTTTGGGATTCTGTAATGGTTAATGGAATATTAAAGCTACTTTTACTTGCAACTGTAATTCCTCAGGGATGACTTATCTTGCCCTTTGCCAAAAATGTACTGTTTTTTATATTGGGAAAATCCAGAGGAAGCCTAAGGAATGTATATATATATATATATATATATATATATATATATATATATATATATATATATATATATGAACATTCCCTTGATAGTAGGAAAAACAAGGTCAGTAGTTCCCTTGCAAAGCATATTAGCAATAACCCTAGTCATCTCTTTTCTTTGGCTTGGATTCTGTACCTAAAAGCCCTAGGGGAGGCCCTTGTGAGGACCTATTAGAGCAACGTGAACTGTTATGGCAATTAAGGCTAAATGCCTATGCCCCCCCAGGGATTAATGAACAGATATCCATTGGAAGTGTATTAAGAATAAGATCATATAAAGTTTTAGTTTATGTATTTGTTTATGTAATTGTTTTTTACATGTGTTTTTTCATATCTTTATATGTTTATTTTGGATTTTTATTTGTACCTTTTTTTGCTTGTGTTAATTTTTTGCTAATTATCATGTGACTGTCAATAAATGATATTTAAATGTGTTTGTACTGTTTTTGACTCTGAAGAAGTCTGTTAAAATAGCAGATGAAAGCACTTAGTTTTATAATAAATTGTTTTTTGATTCGTCTTTGTCCTTGTCTCTTGTTTTGTTGGCTTGGTGGTCTGCCTTTGGTTTGTTGTTCGAGGTTCTTGCATATTGTAAGTACGCATACATATATATATATATATATATATATATATATATATATATATATATATATATATATATATATATTGGGGCGGGGGGGTGAGAGATCAATGATGCATTCATTCAGTGGGGTAAGACAAAAGTGATCTCAGACAGGGATCCACCATTCCCATACTTGGGACTGTGGGGTTCTGTTTAAGCCCAAGTACATGCTGCGTATGCTTAAGGTGTACAAGGGATTCATGTGAAGTAGGCCTCACAATATACGTACATACCTCCATGCATACATCATCAAATCACACTGATCTCCTTGTACTTAGTACAGCTGTATACACCCCAGGCTTCAGTAAGGATCCCATTATGGAGCTTTGAATAGAAAATCCCCTTATCTTCTGCTGAAAACAGATAAGCAGGCTATGCCTTGTAATTTCTCATCCTCCCCACCTCGCAGGAGCTCTTAATCACTCTCAGATCACCCAAGCCATCCTAGGGGCTGTATCACTCTGTGCCAATAGAGTTGGCTTCTTTGTAAATACTTGTATACATGTCTGCCTGTGATGCATAATCCTAAATGAAAAAATGACAAAAAGGATGAATAGAGGCAGGGAAGAAAGAAAAGGACTTTAGATATCACACAGCTGTGGACAGAGGCAGAATAATAGCACAATTTGAATATTTGACAGAAATATGCTGTAAAGTGTTCAGTTTGCTATAAAAGATGACGGTTAAGATAACTGTCAGTAAGGGTTTATAGAAGTGAGACGTGGACTCTGAGGTGGTGGGGCAGAGCAGGCGTGCAACATTGGGAAGGTCCGAGCACTGCAGGGCTGCTCAGGCACATGCAGGTAACTGATTGGTTCAGGCAAAGAAAATGGTGGCCACAGAGAGATTGGTATACCTGTGGCAAATATGTCTCATGTTTCCACTTCCAGCATCATACACAAACAGTTCTGTAACCAGAAAAATGCAGTGGCAAATCTTATGTATTCCGTACTGTGCCATTACTGGTAACAATACAGCCTTTGGCTTTGGTGATAGCTGCCAGGATGGTATACCTGAAGTTTTGGGGTTTGATGCCCAGCAGTAGTTGTATGGCACCACAGTGATGCAGCAGGTAGTGTTGTCACCTCAAAGCAAAAAGTTCCCTGGTTCAATTCTCAGCTGAGGTGTTCTCTGTGCAGAGTCTGCATGTTCTCCTTGTGTTTGTGTGGATGTTCTCTGGGTGCCCATGTTTCCTACCACATTCCAAAGACATGCAAGTGAATCAGACACAGGTGTGTGTTGGGGGGGGGGACAACTGCAGCAGGGTTAGCCATCCAGCTATAGATGATTGTCACTGTTGAAGTGACACCCATAACCCATGTGCAAAAAAAAAATGAGAAAAGGGGGTTGTTGATGAATACCCCAGTACACTAGCTTGTCTACCACTGTAGGGCCTGTCCCATACACAAAGGGTGAGCTGTAATTCTTTGCTCATTGGTGTTCTACCATTACCTCATCCTGCTACTGCAGTTTAGTCTCCAACCAGAAGTCTTCTAAACTTTGAGCTGGTGGTAATGCACACAATTTAGAATATTCTTACATTGTCAAAGCAGCTCCCTACTGTTCTTGTGGTTTCATTTGTAGAACAGCAACTAAGATGATGACAAAGCAGAACCACAGATGTTCCTTATCTCACCCTGATTTAGTAGAGGGTGTTAACCTAACTCAACATAATTCTGTGCAAGGTGCTACATGCCTCACCCAGATTCAGTACAGGGGGTTACCAAGCTCAGAATGATTCTGTTCTGGGTGTTATTTATCTCACCATGATTTAGTAGAGGGTGTTAACCTAACTCAACATAATTCTGTGCAAGGTGCTACATGCCTCACCCAGATTCAGTACAGGGGGTTACCAAGCTCAGAATGATTCTGTTCTGGGTGTTATTTATCTCACCCTGATTTAGTAGAGGGTGTTGACCTAACTCAACATAATTCTGTGGAAGGTGCTACATGCCTCACCCAGATTCAGTACAGGGGGTTACCAAGCTCAGAATGATTCTGTTCTGGGTGTTATTTATCTCAGCCTGATTCCGTGCAGACCATTACCTAACTCAACAAGATTCTGTTCAGGGTGTTACTTGCCTTATCCTGATTGCATGCAGGGGATTAATTACTTCATATATTTTGGTATATATTATCAATTAATTCTTCCAGATTTGGGCAAGGTGTTGCTTATCTCACTTGTTAGGCACAGAATGTCTTTTACCTTACATTAATTTAATGCACGCTACCCCTTTATCTGATTAAGTGGAGACTGATTCACTGAATGGTGTTACTTGCCTTACTCTGTTTCATTATTGGGTATTAATTGCAACATTCCATCTGCCTTGCCCCTGTTTATTGCATTTGCTGCACCCAGATTTATTGACACTACACTTTGTCCTTAAGCTTTTAGGCTTCAGTAACACTATATTTATGTAGCGCAAATTAAGCCAAAGACAACAGATGAGTACTGAATTAAAAAAAAATTTACCTACAGTACTGGACTCTACATATCATTTTCACTTTAACAGAGAAAAATGTTATTTCCAAATTTACACCGATGTGAGAAAATTGTCTTTGCTTTTCTCTGACTGAGTTAGAAATCTGGAGCACAAAGCTGATCGGTGAGATGGTACTACTCTAACGAACACCCTGGTCGCCTTTCATTTTTAATTACTGTCGATTAATGCAGTCTGCAGTGAGCTTGTCAGTCCTGCATAAATTAGAATCTCTGCACAGGAAAACTTCTTTTAAAATGTAATTTTCAAATATGTCAGTGTACATTGTGTATGATGATCTAAATTGCTTTTTTTAATATGACTTATTTTTCTTCTTATCTCTTTCTCTCGACTTTCCCTTAGCTGCGCCTGCTTGTATAACAGAGGAATGGAACTAAGATTTTCTTTTCTTTTCCCAAAGTATCAGGAGAAAAGTCACAAGAAGGTCAAACAGTAACATACGCAGATGGGTGACTATCCTGTATCCAGTTTGTTCCTGTTTGGCTGCGGAAATAAGTGTTCGTAATATAATTGTATTGACCTTGTTCATTAACCTGGTTATGATTTTCTACTTTTAAAAAAACATATTTTAAAGAGTTATGCCATTCTTAAATTAAACTAGCAATTAAGATAATTGTGCAGCATTGCTTTTTTTTCCAAAAATGACATTAAGATTTATGTTGATGAAGAACATTTCAACCTTGCCGCTACTGCTACCACCAGTCGTAACATCTAACCCCCCCCCCCCCCCCTCTGGATTTTTGTCCATCCCTGCTTCTGATTGGGATGACTCACCATATTTAACCAAAGCAAACCAGAACCTTCTGAAGGCAGAGCAAAGCCAGCATCAGTAAACAGCCACATCAAGCTTATACCCCAATACTGTATTATCCATGTCAACACTTTCTACAGCAATTACAGTGACCAAATATATACACAAATACATATAACAACTCTTGTGTTTAGCTCTTTCCTGACCCATTATATTAAAAATTTTGGAATTCTGGTGCTTCCCCACACAGTTCTGTTTGCAACTCTGCCAGTCAGACCTTTAAACCAGTGTAATGTGCATCTACAGTATGTGTGTGTGTGTGTGTGTGTGTGTGTGTGTGTGTGTGTGTGTGTGTGTGTGTGTGTGTGTGTGTGTGTGTCATAGCTCTCAAATGTACAAATTTTTGCAGAATGTCCAGATTTTTGCCTCATATTTTTGGTCTGTTTCTCATAAAATTTGTGGTTTGCTGGCAAGTCGCTATGAACTGAATTCACTAAACACATACATTTGAGTTTCAAACCTAATATCTTTCAAGAAATGTGTACTAACACAAATCATGTTAATCTGCCAACTTTCTAAGTTTGTAAGAGCAATATTTAAAATCTGTCCCTATTTTAGGCCTTTGCCCCCCCAAGAGGCAAATTTGTGTGTGTGTATTTGTGTATGTGTGTGTGTGTGTGTGTGTGTGTGTGTGTGTGTGTGTGTGTGTGTGTGTGTGTGTGTGTGTGTGTGTGTATGTGTGTGTAGTAATGATGCCGGAAGATAAAACATTATTTATTGTCAACACTTGGAATGAAAGCTTTAATCTCAGAATATTGTGACGATAAGAACTGGATTTTTCAGGTAGCAAGCAAATATAAGCCTATATAAAAAAAATTAATCAGTCAGTCAAGCAACCTGCTTACTGACATCCAGTTTTGCCTATTATGTTCTCCCCACTAACGTGTTACTTAGTGAAACAGCAGAACACAGGGCAGTGTAAAATGGCACCATGGAGCTTGTAGAAAGGACAATGGGAGTCTATCCCCTTTTACAACTTTTTGATAGTCATATGATCTGAAGGTCTAGTAGTGTTCTGTTGCATCTATCTGTCTGAAAGAGTTTCCACTCCACATCCCAGCAGTTTCCTAATTTAAGATGACAAACCTGTGACTCGCAAAGTTGTCTGTTGTATACTGATATTTTCTTCAGAAGCTATAAGTAAGAACATTAAACAATGGAGATGAAAGGCACAGCCTTTCATAAAACTGGGGGGGGGGGTAAAGGTTTCTCTCTTTACAGCTTCTTTCTTTATAGCTAATGTTTTTTTTTTCATCTGTGAATGTGCACGTGCTCGTGTGTGTGTGTGTGTGTGTGTGTGTGTGTGTGTGTGTGTGTGTGTGTGTGTGTGTGTGTGTGTGTGTGTGTGTGTGTGTGTGTGTCCCTCTCTCTGTCTCTCTTAGGGAGTGCCTTTATTTTACAATTTCATTATTTTATGGAATCAGTGTTTTGTGTTTGTGTGTTTCAATCTTTTTTAACTAAACCATAACATCACTGTCTGCATTATCTATGGAACCCCCCCCCCCACCTCTCTCTCTCTCTCTCTCCCAGACCCTTCTCTCTTGCCCTTTCTAGGTTAATGTACTGTCAAGTTTCCTCCCCGAATGGGCTATCCCTACCAAGACTATGCTTGTGCTTGTTATATGTCTCATAATGGTCACTGCGTTATATTTCTCTCTCTGTATAGTCCCCTCCATTGAACATAGATGCGCATAGATACCCAAACACTGCACACTTACTTTTGCTCGTGTCCATAAGATAACTGCTATATCCCAGAATGTGTTTAGTAGGGGTGCTTACCCAAGTAAGGGTTGCCAGTAGGACCTGTATGTGAAAAGCTGTGTATCTACCAAGTCAGACGTTCAGCAGCTCACTGTTATAGGCCTGCATTTCTAGCCAGCCTCTAGTTATGCGCATTTTATTCTACTTTATACTTCGAGTGAACATGTCCTGCTATGGAGCTGCCATGGCATTTTTCTCTGCCACACTAACAATTCGCCAGCAATGAAGAACTGCATTTTATTTCATTTTAGTAACTGGCAAGAAGAAAAGCACAAAACAAAGCTCTATTTTTTGCAGAGCAGGACAGGAGAACAAACTGGTTCTATGACATGCTAAGGGTCACATACTGTGCAACATTGCGGACATGCATGTCCAGGTCACTGTCTTTGCAGTAGCAATGTACGTGCTTTTCTGCAGCACAGATAAGGGGTAAGAGTGTGCAAAAGTAATTGTCATGTTAATGCATTCTTAGCCTTGACCAGTAGATTTTCTGGCATCTCATTCCGTTAGGTGTTTACTAGGCTAACGATCACAAGGACCTTTTTAAGCCTAGCCATACATCCCAAATCTCTGACAAGTTCTGGTACACTTGATAAGTGTAAGCAGGGGGCTTGGGAGATTAAACATTTACAAGCTAGGGCCTGGGAGATGGTGAAACATGTTACAAATTGTCTGTGTCCATTAGAGACATAGGTGCCAACTTGGACACTTGAGAGTGGCCAGGCACTACCAAAATGTATTAGTTAACAAAGTTGTATCTTACTTCCAAACAAAAGGATGAAGAGGTCACATAGACAACCCATTCAGAAAAAACTGCAAGAAAAACCCAACCAAGCTAGAGTTTTCACTGTGTCATACCTTAAACCTCTGGTAATAAAAGCCTATGTGTTATGTGAAAATAACCCTTTAAGGGCATCAAGTGTTTCAGCTCCATGACTTCTGAATGTCCATGAATTTTTTTACCATTTAAGTCTTTATGGTTACATTTAGGCCAGTAAAGCTAAACCCTAGTAGCTGTAGACATGCATATGTCAGCCTGTTTATTGACCTTATAGGCACAGCATAAGTGCATGACAGTTTGGCAATATTTCAGAAATAAAATCTCTATGCATCCACAATGATATTTTTATTACTATTATTACTATTTATTACTATTATTAAACAACTGCAAATAAATAAATAAATAAATAAATATTCCTAAACCTACACAGCATCATTTCTGATTGTCATATTTTTTGAACTGCATAAATGTCATTTTTAATGTCTTTTTCTAGAGGTAGAAGGACACTCTTCAAAGGATACTTCCACCTTACACTGCTCTTGTTGTATGCATTAAATGCCTAAAATGTGTGATCCTGATTCCATCAATGCTTTAGAAAAAGGTAGTTGAAAATGATTACAAAAGGGCCCAAAACAAAAATGTGGCCGATGGGGGGGGGGTGCAGGTTAGGAACGCAAACACACAAAATAACAAATAAGAAAAGACTTGACCAACTAAAAGGGAAAAAAACAAAAACAGAAGCAGCTCAAAGAAAAGTATAAAGAAATAAGAAGGTAGTCAAGTTCCATAAAACACACAGAACATAACACAGAAGATGTCAGGGGTAGATATCAACAGTTTTGCGAATTTATTAAAATATAAAATTATTACTAAAGGGATTATTATTGGTATAAAGCAGCATGTAATCCAGATGGGTTTAATACAATCTTGTTTGCTAGTGTGCACCCATGCTCAGACATAACATGTTGATTCTGTCACACAGATACTCAAGCGTAATTTGACACTTACATCATAAAGATACTCAAGCGTAACATCTTGCTTATGTTGCAGACATGCTTCTGTGGGCTGGTCACATCAAACCATCTGGTATGCTAATCAAAAACATCAACCCAAGCAATAGAAAAAAAATTAAAGTAATTATCCAGCTGATAAGAAATTATCATTAATGTTAATAAGATGGCATGCTTTGATGCCTTAAACTAAATTTGCTTCCATTTTCTACTTCAGTAGTAATATGTCACATATTTTCATAATTACAATGCCAACTGTGACTAAACCATAGTGATTTAAAATTGCTGTATCTTTCCTGTAATCATAAACTGCAAAGCAAAATGTAAAATATCAGCTTGGTAGAATCAGTTTTCTATCCGCTGAATGCATTAGTACCAAAAGTAACCCCACTGCTCATAGCGGTGTCACATGTACAAAAAACTATGTCACCACTGCTAATATTATGGTCGGGTCTATATCAGAACATTGAAGTACTAAAACTTCAAATGTTCTGATATCGAACACTATTCAGCGAACACTAAGTATAGCAAAGCTGCAGAACAGTGAATTCTTTCCTCAGGAAAGAATTCAGTTGCCCGTTTCTATGGCTTTGCTATTCTTAGCACTGTGGTGGAAAGTTACAGGTTGGGTTCAGGTAAGTGTGCGATTGTTTGTACGTTAGAGTTGGGGCGGGTTAAGTGAGTTAGGGTTATGGCGCGTGTGTGCGATAGTGACAGACTTTAGGGTTAAGGACGGTTTAAGTGAGTAAGGGTAAGGGTGCGGGTTAGGTGAGTGTGCGATAGTGACGGACCTTAGGGTTAGGGTTTGGGTTAAGGTAAGTGGGTAGATAGTAGTGTATGTTTAGTTTAGTGTAGCGTTACATGTAGGAATTTAAGTGTATGTGTGTGGTTGCTGTTTGTTTGATGTGCTTGTGTTGTGTGTATGTGTTTCGGAGCAGCGAATTTTTTCCATGGGAAAAAAATTTGCTGTTCTGAATGTTCAATATTTTCATGTTTAGATGTTTTGAGGCCGATGAAATAGCATTCGCTATTTTCATCTTTCGATAACGTGATATAAACGCTTATGGTCTATGGTCTCTGGGACAATTGCCAGGATGATCTATCTGAGATGCCAAGAGTTGACACAATGGTAACCTACTGCTATATTACATTACTTTTGCAAACATACAGCTAACACTGCTATACATAATAGGATTTCTGTGAACTGAGAAGAAACGACAAAATATCTTCTTTATGATCACCCTGCCCTTCCTCAGCAAGCGAAATGTCACAGCTGTACTCAAGAAAATGTTTTCCCATCCCTAGCGGTATTAAATTTGAATACTAAAACAATGCTTTTTTGGTATATCTTGGAAAATCCCCCCCCAGTCTACTTATTTTAGACCTAAACAACTCCTTTAAGTAGTCAGGCATATCTGGTTTAATCAGTCACTCAACTTCCATATCAACCTGGAAAAAAAAAAAGATAAAACCAACTTCCTCTTCTTTTAAGCCAAAAGAAATTTCTCAGTTTCTCTCAACATCTGCCAGAATACATATTAACAAGGAAGCCATTATCTCTTAACTTCAATATGGACTCCTGATTATTGCTCTCTACTTAAAGAAAAACAGCCCAACTCTGTAAACCATCTCAATCTCTATCCATCAATTTATCACAAACTCCCCTCCATATGCACATCACTGCTTCACCCTTAACAAAGACAAATGGATACCAGTAAAACAACACACTGACCTATTACTTGCCTCTCAAGTCTTCAAACTTTGATGCCTTGAAACATTTTTTCCATTTGAAGCCAAACTCCATGAAAAACCTCCTTTCTTATGATCTAAGGCAATACTTACAAATTGTTCCTGCTCTCTGTACAACAAGAACTACGTTGCATTTTACGAGACCCCTGCTCTTTGGCTGTCTCTTCCTTAACAACTTAAGGAAATTAAATCCTACCCTAAATTTGGACTACAACTTAAGGCATACCTACTTAATTAAGTCCAGTGCTCTTGCAGTTCCTATGGTCACTCCACCTAACTCTGTACTAGCCCGATACCTACTTAACCTATTCTCCTTCTCTCACATACTGTAACACCTTAAAATATACTGCTTTACTGTAAATAACGTCCCATGGTGGTACAGCGGTAGCATTGTTGCCTCAGAGCAAGAGGTTCTCCTGTTTGATTCTCGGCTGGATTGCCTTCTGTGTGGAGTCTGCATGTCCTCCCCATGGTTGAGTGGCCTCCGAAAGACATGCGTGAATGGGTGTGCCTTTGCTGAAGGTTGGGCTTTGGGCTGGCAACTCGGCACCATAAAAATCTACTGCCAATCATTAGCAGACCGGAGTTCTGCTGTGGCGACCCCTAACCAGGAAAAGACAAACTGTAAATAACATCAATACTTCTCACTTAAATGTTAGGCTCACTTTCAAATTTAAGTTTTGTCTTTGATGACAAAAAAAATGGTTGCCTTACTTCTCACTTCATAACACTGTAATAGGTTTCAGTTGTATTGCATTGTGTCTGTAAAATGTTGTTTATTTTCTCCTGAGGCTGTGTCTGCAATTTGTTAGTTTTGATCAGCGTACCACATTGGTAAACAAACATAAATAAAATAATATTTACTTGGGTGGAAGGGTATAAATGCTAAAGCTCCCCACATTAACAACAACAAGCTGCAACAATCTGCGATGAATCACACTTGAATACATTTACAGGTTATAATGGCTTTTGCTATATAACAGCAAATGAAAGCAAAGAAAAACAATGAGTGATTCAGAGGGAAAGGGAGAGAGGATACGCTACCACTCAGTGTAGTCTTTACATGGATTCAGTTGGGTACAACTTGTTTTATTAGGTCTGTTCTGAATGGCTAGCCAAGAATTTGGACTGTGGTATGAATTTCCTTTTATTCACTTTATTTCTGTTTATTTCACTATTTTTTGCAAGATGGCTGAACTGTGTTGGACAGGCTGTGAACAGCTTGAAGTCTCAATGAGCAAGCAATAGTGATTTCTGAATGAATTAAATTTTTATAACATATAGCAGAGTATTTGCAAGTACAGAATGCAAGCTGAGGGCTTGTATTCAGGCTGCTTTCAGCTTTCATGACAATCAAAATTAGAAGGATCCAGACTATTTCTAGTAATGCATTCTACCATAGTTACATACTGAGAGTTAACGATACATTGTTTGAATAAAACTGCTGGGGTACTTACTCTCTCTGCTAAACTTCTGTCAACACACATCTCCGTTTCTTGCAAAATAGCCTTTCTGTTAGCAGCACAGGTAATTAGCCAAGTGTCTACTGACACAGTTCATGCCCTAGCAGCCCTTTTTATCTGAGGTACAGTGTGCAACTGAGTCATTTCCTTTCCTATTTTTTACTTTTACAGATACACACATGCAAGTGCTAAAGACGGTCTGACATCCTCTGATACAGGCTTCCTACTGCAATTGTTTCCCTTTGTCCTCTTTCTCAATACACAATCCACTTCTTGTCATGTTGCTGTGTCATCACAGCATAACCTAGTTAAGTTTTTCACTTGCTTACTTACTTTTTAAAAAATGCAGGTTTATTTTTTTTTTACAGAGGAAATGTCAGATATTTACATGTTAGGTGATATTGCTACACTGGCATATAATTAGATTGAAATAGAGAAGTGTAATACATTCTGAATTTTAATGATAATTAAAGTACTTTTCTTACAATTGATTAATTGATCAAGTTCAGCATATCTACATTACTTATAAATTTATATAATAAATAGTACATTCCTTGCAGTTATCCAATTCACTACAACCAATGCACATTGGTTTCTGATACAAGTTTGCAGATGTAGCTGGTAAAAATGATGAGGGATTTATTTGCAGAGATTCCTGCAAATACAGTTTGCATAGATATGTATTGCAAACTATGCTGAATGGTTCTCAGTAACTCTAAATCATAACTGTATGTATATATAAATGTAACTGTGCTTATTTAGTTTGTAAAATGTATTCATGAATATCTTGCTCAAAGGAGTCTATCACCAGGCAAACATTCTGTATTTACATTCATGACGTCAAACAGCCAAAATGCCAAATGACATTACAATGACCACAAAAGGTTGAACCTCACAATGCCAAAAAAGTCAGCACATATTCTATGCAGAGAGGAAAGCCTTCTTGCACCCCCCCCATATGGGTTGCACCCCTTTACCCCTGCTAATTTCATACATACACAAATATAAGTCTACTGCTAAATCCCATAGACCAGATTGACAAAGACGAAAATCTCAAGATGAAAAATCTTGAAACCACAGAATCCCAAACATTGGCATTTTACCATGGTAAGTAAACCTTTGGCCACTTCTAAATGGAAAGCACGCCGAAGCCAACATGCCCTTTTCTCCACTGTAGTGTGATCCTAGAGTTGGTATATGTAATTAGCTGGAGTGTGGTAGTGCAGCCCCCCCCCCACACACACACACACACATTACCTCAGCATGAGTTTCATTTAAAAATGGCCAAGTGTTTATTTTCATCTTGGGATTTTCGTCTTCGGGAATCTAGTCTTTGGGATTTGAAAGTAGATCCATATCTCTCTCTCTCTCTCTCTCTATATATATATATATATATATATATATATATATATATATATATATATTTAATTTTGAGATACTGAAATCCCTGAATTTCAGTATTTCGAAATTAAAATACCGAAGTCTTGAAATACCGGTAAACCAGAAGTGTGAAATTCAAAATCCCGAAGTACGGAGATTTTGAATTAGCGCTTTTGGTGTTGTGGTGTGTGAATGGTAAGATGTGAGTTTGGGTATGTATGTATGTGTATGTCTGTTGGTTAGGGGCTTTAGTGCCTGTCAGTGTGTGTTTTGACCATGATGTGTGTGTGCGAGGGCGTATATAATGTGTGGGAGTGAGTTGCTTGTGTGTGTCTGATTGTGCGATCTCAGAGTTAGTATATATAAGTAGGGGGGTATGGGGGGTGTAGGGGGGGCTTGCCCCCCTGCTTATCTGTAGTGTAGTATATTATATTTGAGTTGGGGGGAAGTGGTGTGTATGTGTTTGTGTGTGCTGTATCTGTAGTGTAGCGTCAGGATTTTGAATTTCTTGGTTTTAGGGTTTCAGCTTCTGCTATGTAATTTCGAAATACTGAAATTCGGGATTTCAGTATTTCAAAATTACATAGTGAATCCACACACACACACACACACACACACACACACATATATATATATATATATATATATATATATATATATATATATATATATATATATATATATATATATATATATATATATATATATATATATATATATATCAGCACCAGGATCACACTACAGTGGGGAAAGGGAAAACGCCAGTCACTGTTGCACCACAATCTCATCAGGATTTTCAGCTTCAACCTTTTTTGCCTTATGTTGTGCAATTTAACATTTCAAATGTCCTGCATTATGAATGTAACCCTTCTCAGGGGCTACACTAATAAGAAAAATGCTAATCTTTACTTTGCATACAACAAATATATAAAGTGGATCACAAAACGTGCTGTGCTTGGGGTTGTAGCCCATACATATGAAACATTTTGCTTATAAAACAGCAAAAATATCTTTGAAATACACCACACATTAGCAGTATGTTGAGTATAGAACTGTGTATATCTATCAATAAATTCCTGTTTTTCATTGATGAAAACAATTCATTAATATTTGATTGAGGTGTTTCAAGCCCATAAGATACATGCTGTATATGTTTCATTCTAGTACTGTTACTTCTTGTCAGAACATAATGAAATCACTGCCATCACATCTTAATCAGACAGTAAGACCTCAAAACGGATGATGTTAATCACGTCCTTAGGCTGCCTATGTATTGAGTTGTTAAAAAAAACATTTTTTAGGGTAAAATAGTTTTTTTAATGTAGTTTTGGTGTGATTTAAAGAATAAGGTTGTCTTCCTTTGGCCAGCGATGAAAAAAACTGGATTGTAAGATGGAAGTGGGATATTATGAAAGCAATGCAGGTCATGAGTCAAAAAGGGACTGCCATGATGTACCGCATCCCATTAACAGAGATCAAGGAAAAGTTATATGATTGACTGTCGTTGAAGAAACCAATTATCTGTACATCATGCAAACTGACTTGGTCTTGTTTCCTGACTATATGAAGAAGTTAAGAATGGCTGTGATTGATAATGTGAAGTTTTTACATAAACAGCTGTTAGCCACTGAAATAGCCAAATAAGCGAATGTGTGCAGTTTGAGACAAGCCACATGAGACAGTGAAGCAGCTAGAGCTGCTGAGATATCAATTAATTGGCACAAAGGACAGCAAAAGAAAATGAAATGTAAGACTGTATAGAGGTTTGGAAGGTATATAATAAAACAAACCTGATGGAATATTTGAAAAGCAAGATGGTGGAATGGGCTATTTTTTTCAAAGTCTTCTTTAAGTTTAGCACAGATGAACTTGCTGTTTTTAGAGATTGAACTAAAGCACTGCAAGCCTAGACTAATTTTGATTGAATTTTTTGAGTCATTATGAAAAAGAGCAAATCCTGTAGAAGTTGTGGCAATGAGGAAGAAAGGTAACTGTGGAGGGTACACCACTGTTTGCTAAACATGACTGCTCAAAAATGGCATTAAAACACCCTTTATAGTTTGTGGATGCAGTGTGTGAATACAGATGGAAAAGACTGAAATTTACCTTGCCATTCTGGCCACTAGGATTTCTTTTTATGATGTTAAGTATTGATTATTGAAAGTCTACAGGAAGTCATTTGGAACAAAGTAATAGGGGGACTGCTGAACCAGGTAAAACAGAGGTTTCAAGAGAAGATGAGTGAGAAGTGAGGCCAGACTCAACTGGTAAGAGATATTTGTATGTGTAAAATTTCCCAGGAACAGGATGGTTGGAAAGGTTCGAGAGCTTTATGTGAAGGTGTGAACTAGATATCTTTAAGGTGTACCATGTATTAAGACCATGAATATGAGCACTTCCCAAAGACTCCACATTAAGGCTAAAGATGATCTAAAATATGTGATGTTGATCTCATTTGTGAAGACTGTACCAGGTCCAAATTTGGGGCAAGTCATATATATGCAAATTGTTGAATGCATATAGTCTGATGGTGCTTTTTCTGGATATTTGGGTTGATAACTCTGTCATGTTTAAGTTACTGTTTACATGTACATAATCTATATTTAATATACTAATTGAAAAACACATTTTGAAAAGCTGTGTGTAAATAAATATATAAAATTATATCAGAAAGGCTTACTACTATGAGGAAAGCTTATCTTAGAATGTAGCTAACGCATCAGTCCAGTACATGCAAGGATGATTGCATTCAGCACTGTCATGCCATATATCAGTAAGGATCCATTCACTTTTCTCATTTTTCCTTTTCATTTCTTAACAGGGCTACATTTTAGAAAACAAGGTTTGGTGCCTCTAGCATACTCATGCCTTGCCATTTTTAAATCATGGGCTTAGCAAACTGAAAATAAGGAACGTGGCCTTTGTCAGGGTTGGGGTTGGTATAATGGTTAAGGTATTTACTTCACAGACACAAGGTATAGGGTTTGATTCTCATCTTTAAAAGGGGACTTGGCTAGGCTTAAAATTGTCTGCAAGGGCGGCTAGCCTAGTACTTACCTATGAGTACTTACTTATGATTCAGATGACTCTACCTCTATATTTTATCCCCATAGGGACCATTGTGCAGAGAGTGGTTTTACAGGCAAATCTACATGCTAATTCAGCAGTCCAGGTGAGTGACTAATGCTAATTAGCTATGTGGTCTTCCTTGGAAACATTTGCAGATCCTGATTTATTCAGCCAATTTATTTAGAGAAAATGTTACTCTAGAGGAAAAATTTAACTCTTGTTTTTTTGACAGTGGTCCCCTATTCGTTCCTGTGAGTAGTCACTGTACAGCAGAACCGTGGGAGTGGGGGGTTGTCAGGGTGAATGTGTGTGTGTGTGTGTGTGTGTGTGTGTGTGTGTGTGTGTGTGTGTGTGTGTGTGTGTGTGTGTGTGTGTGTGTCTACATTCATATGTGTGTTCATGTATGTAAGGGTATAACTGAGGCTGAATAAATATGTGAGGCATGGATCTGGATGAGTAGATGCATGAATGCACACGTGTGTGTGTGTGTGTGTGTGTAGAATGGCAGGTAATGTGTGTGTTTCTCAGAGATATAGCTAGCTATTCTGGTGCCTGGTGCCATCCCTTGATCTAGTGTCCTCCTCAACTATAGTTGAAGAGCAAATAAAGTCATTTTTCTGGACATGAGGAGCAAAAACAACTTCTTTGTTCTAGCTGCTGTGGTTTATGCAGGCAGTTCTAACCATAGTTTGTGCGTCTGAATGTGTGGGGGTGCCTTTGTTAATGTGATGGCACATGGGCTGTCACTGAGAACACTAACAGGGCTTGGTGCGACAGAGCAGAGTTACATTCAGAGATATGTTAATGAGATGCAAATGAGGTGTTTTTCTGTGATATTTCCCAAACTTGTGAATCTGAATTTCTCTCTTAGTCATGTTGGGCAATTAGTGAGAAAGAATAAACTTCTCTGAATCTTGTACATAATTTCTAAATTTTAAGCATAGTGAAACTGGGAATTACAAGAGTAGAAAAATTGTCACATAGTAAAATAAGGAACTTTTGTAGACTGTGTATTATTTTTTAGGCATTAGGCACAAACCTGAACTTATTAGGTTCCATCTGTAATGTTTCAGTTTTATAATTGCTGAACTGTGCTCCTACCACTCTTTTCAGAAACTGAAGCTTGTCTCTATCCCATTAAAATTAATTTATGCCACTCTATTTATTGTTGGTAAAGTAAAATGTATTAGTTGTTTATGATCGAAAGGAATGGTGCTTTTGTGTGTTTGAACTTTATGTTAACTGCTTCTCTGGCTAGTACTCAATATTTAGTGTCAATGTTTGCCAGTGCCCTGTCACAAGTCAATGTGCTATAAACATATTTACTATGAACTAATGTAAATCTAAAGTACAGAGTGCCCAAAAAGATAAAATGTGTTTGTTTTTGTTTTTTTTCTTTTTTAATTTATGTTGATGCTATTGTGAATTCTAAATCTTGAATATGTTTTTGTTTATTTGAATAAACTGCTGGGCAGTACACACACACACACACACACACACACACACACACACACACACACACACACACACACACACACACATATATATGTGTGTGTGTGTGTGTGTGTGTGTGTGTGTGTGTGTGTGTGTGTGTGTGTGTGTGTGTGTGTGTGTGTGTGTATATGTATATATGTGTGTGTGTGCATATATATATATATATATATATATATATATATATTTTTTTTTTTTTTACATTTGTTTACACACACACAGACACATATATATATATATATATATATATATATATATATATATATACATACACACACACACACACACACACACACACACACACACACACACATATATATATATGTGTGTGTGTGTGTGTGTGTGTGTGTATATGTATATATGTGTGTGTGTGTGTGTGTGTGTGTATATATATATATATATATATATATATATATATATATATATATATTTTTTTTTTTTTTTTACATTTGTTTACTGGGAAAGTCCAAATGGGCAGGCTACCCATCTTCAGAGGAGGCCTGGGTAGAAAATGTCATTATTAACAGTATAAGATTGTAAAAATAGGAAGAAGGTATACTGTAGGTGTACAAAGTTTACCAAAATACATTCCAGTAGAAAAGTGATGGTGATAGCACTTAGAGATAAGAAGGAATAAGAATACTTTGAACTAAGAAAGAATAAAAAGTAGAATTTAAACAGCTAAGTCAGACCTGTATATATTAAACTTGAGTAGCATAAATTAGTTTTTAAACAAGGTAAGTGAACATGATAAATGGTTCACTTAATACAATATAAAATTAGTGTCATATACAGTTACAGGATTTGATTTTAGGGGTAATGAAATATAATAAGATAGTCTACACACTACAGTGAAAAAAGACACTCCTGGGATTTAATAAAATCCATGTAGGAATAGTCAAAGACCTGCACAGAAGGCACCGTGGCCGTGTATGCAGATTCCCCTAGGCAGCCCACCTTGCATATTAATGAAGGTGCACTACTGAGGGAGAGCCATGTAACATGGTTACTGAATCAGTGTAGGGAGTGTGTTACTGTGTCTGGAGATGAGTTACACACCCCTTGCACTGTGAAAAAGCCTGATAGTCAGTGTACAGCACTGAATTTAAAACAGTTGATTAGTTAAATTTTTTTTTTTGTGTGTTTGCTGGGCGCTTAGCAGTGGACACGTGCCAGACATCTATAAATAGAAACCAGATACATTTAATTATGAATGGAAAGGTCAAGTTTAAGCATAGCTGAGCAGGTTTGTTTGGCACGGCACAGTGCTCAGCAGTGCTTAAACATAGCTGAGAACTATATAGAAATGGATAGCAGTAGTCAACATATCCATGTAGCTGACTGGTTATAGTCATAGCCCTATATGCAGTAGGTGCATGGTTTGAGTACAGAGACAGGGCATCCAGCTTTTATATTTCATAGCAATAGTATATAAATTATTTTTTATGTATGTATTTATTGACATTTGTTAACCAGGTTAGTTCAGCTGTGCCAGAAGCCCATTTTCAATGGTGACCTGAGGAGAAAAGCTCCAGTTGCACACAATTTTGTAATACATAAAATTCACACTCTGAGATAAAGAAATGAAAATACATAAGGTCAGGAAATATAGAAGTAAAATACATACACATAATAATAAACCAGTAGTAATGAACAAATAATTTTATTTTGTTTTTTAGTTTGTTTTTTTAATACAGGTTTGCTCTTAGCTAAGCTCTGCTAAGCACTGCTAAGCCAAGCAGTGCTTAAACAGGACCCGTTTTTAGCAGTACTTAGCAATGCACAGCTCTACTTAGATGGTCTGCTCACTGCTAAGTGGTGCAAAACACTGCTAAGCAATCCCAGTTTAAGCAGTCTTCAGCTCATCTAAGCTGGTTTGCGCACTGTTAAGCATTGCGAGTTTAAGCACTGCTCAGCTGAGCTCAGTGGGTTTGTGCAGTGCTAAGTGAAGTGCCACCTTTGTAAAAATGGCCCAATAGTGGCAAAGGGCAGGAAAACAGCCTTATTTAAGTGCAACAGGCAGGAATACAGCCAGAATTGTTTGGAGTTTGATCTTGGCAGAGACTATGGCAGGAGTGGGAGAGGGTGCGCACTTCTGGGCTCAGTGGTGAGGCAATTTGGAGTCTGGGGTCATGGTTGGACTACTCATAAAGACCATGACAACTGGCTGCTGCAAAGTCAGTACTAGGGGTTGGAGTATACATTGGAGGTCTGGGACTGGCTGGCATGCCACCTCACCAGTGCTACTGGTATCCCCCACACAGATCACCAGTTGAGTCAGCTTTATGACGACCTGAAGCATAAGAAGGGGGAACTCTTGGCCACATGGATCCAAGATTCTCAGGAGGACAATGCCCCATATGTGTGTAAGTATTGTAAGCATTGTTTAACCAAATTCTAGTATGCATATGTGATAGACAGATATGCATAATGGTATTGTTCTCCCCCTACAGCTACAGAGGAGAGAGAGATCACAACCTGGAGGCCCATGCAAAGTGTCTGGCCAGTTTGCACCATGAGTGTGGTAAGTACAGATGTATCTTGCAATCTATAGTCATATAAATAAAAAAAAAGTACAGTAGTAACTGCCAGTAGGTATATTCTGTTTTGCATATAATACCAGGTACAGTTCAATACAGATGAAAGCATGAAACCTGATAATGTCAAGAAAATAAAGTTTCTACTGCATTAATAATGTTAAGGAAATAAAAGTTTCTACTGCATTAGTAATGTTAAGGAAAACCTGTTCAACTACATTCATAATGTTAAGAAAGTAAAATATCTACTGCATTAATTGTGGAATTACAGCTTTCTTGCAGCACCTGCATTATATGAACTGTCCATCAACATAGACTGTTACATGTATAGCAATCACTGCATGATGCCACCCCTAATAAAGCTGTGTTCTTCAATATCTATGTATTTGGGCTGTTGGTCATGAACTCGAGTATTACAAGTGCTGTGAATGAAAAATGGGAATAATACCACTAAGTGAGTGAAGGTTAGCTAATAAAGAAGCATTTTGCTAAACTGTAGATGTGGAGCTGTACAATAAAATATAATGCATTATGATAATCATTCTGCACTAAAATCTGAACCTATAATAGGAATGGCCAAGGTTTACTAGGGGCATCTCAGGACTGTCTTGTGTTAACCATTGCATTTTAGCTATATGCATTCCTGATCTAAGTTACACTGCTGCAGGCAAGTATGGAACTGTAATAGCTCTAGACTGCAAATATACCATCTGCAATTGTATATGGGTCAGGTAGCCAAACCAACACTCCAATATGGTCTGTACACTTCACATGTATTTCCACCCACTAGGGGTTCATTGTCTACACTTGCATTCCATATATTAATGCACAGTTCACCTACTATCTCTGTCATGCATGAATCTCATGCATGTGTGTTCAAATGTCATTGCAGTCTTGTATAACACTCTACTTCTATTACCAGGTCACAGTTTGTTACCAGGTGAGCTCTAGGCACATATCAGTCAATCAATATTCAGTCAAGGATCAGTAGCTCAGTTTGATAAATGCTAGATATGTTCTACATTTTGGCACACACAGACCGGGGTTCAAATCCAAGGACAAGTACTACTAAATATTTATAGAAACAGTTACGTATTGTTAACATATGTTCTCCCCACAGGAATTACAGGTAAATAAATGTCTGTAGTAGCTGTTAGAATGGGTTACTAATTTGAGTGTAAACAGCAATGATCAGTAAGGTGATAAGACTTCAGTAAATGAAATGTCAATAAGTACACTACTAATACAAGTTAATAAAACAAATAAAACTGTGTAATCTTGGTACAGCTGTATGCCTGGTGCATCTGTGAATGTCTGCTGATAGTCTAACCCACACCTGCCAAGGACGGCATGATAAGCATAAACTCTCTGTACTGTGCACGATACATGTCTCTCAAGTGTCATGCTGTCATGGACTGTGATCACTGTTGCCAAATCTCTTGGGCTCAGATTTAACATCCTGTTGATTTATGTCAGTAGCATACTAATAACAAATAAGCCAAACACTGCTTGCACCACGGTCTCGAACAAACCTTTAAACTGATAATTTTTTCAGGTCTTCTCCCTGTGGGGGAGGGACACAGGATTAGCCAGGAACTTGCTAAAAACCTCAACACCATAGCACAGCTGAGTAGGTCAGTTCTTGCAGATCCATCTACCCACCTCAACTGGCTGTGGCACCAGATCCCAGCACATCTGGGACCCAACCTGGTGCTGCCCCCTCTGCCAGTCCTGCAACACTTATGGGTAGAACTGCCTCAGGGGACAGGGCCTGTCCCCCTCTAGGAGCGGGCACGGAGATGGAGTTGTCACCCAGCAACAGCTACCAGGGATGGTGCCCAAGATCATCCACCAAGGGTTCAATGTTTGACTACGCCAGATTGTGGGCAGACTGGACAAGCTGGAGGGGCAGGCTGGCCCCAACACCCAGCCCCCAGCACAGCCACCTTCAGGGCAGTGAAGGAGCAGTGGTGACTGCCCACAGGTGGGGAGCTCAGTCCCACTGCTGCTGTCTGGTGGCACATGGCTCTCCGATTCCACAACACCCTCCCCATCCAAGGTGTTTGCCCACTCATGCGTCATACACTGCCCCAGTCTGCTTTCTTGTCTGTTTGCAAATGCAACCTCTCCTACCTAACTTACCTCCCCAAACGTACCTATAATCCTGCTCCAGAATTCCACCCTCACATTAAAAAATGGGCATCTGTCCCACAAAAAAATATCACCCCATACATAGCTTTCCATTTCACTCACACCTACACTGCCCACAATCAATCATTACAGCAATTAATCAACAAAGTTATGTCAGCCAAACCCCTCTCACTGGGATGTGAGGCTCCAAATTCCAAATTCTCTACAACCTGCATAGTTGTTGCTGTACAAGAAATAGAGAGCTATGGTTCTTTTCTGCACCCATCCTGCACATCCCTACCTGCCTTTCACATTGTCCCCCCCACTTACCCCCATTTCACCACTTTCCTATCGCCTCTTTTTTTTCTATTTTTGGAATTAGCATGAATTTAATCAGAGCTAAGAGGAGCTGCATATCACGCAGTGCCACTTAAACCCACTTAAAACTGCTTTAATCACCTTTTGTCTTTCTGACATTGTTATGCACATCAGCAAAAAAAAAATCAACCCTGCCAAATCTCAAACATAGCACTCTGTCAACTACAACATAGTGCATTAGCCCAGTAGGCCACTCAGCTGTGATGTAGCACAAGTGTTTCCATAAACATATCCTTATTACCAGTTACACACTGCTTGTGCATATATTGGGTAAAATGACAGCATACTTGGGACTGTGATGCAGACACCAAACCAGTACACAGCCAAATAAATGTATATTGAGTAGGTGGGTTCTGTCACTGCACCAGTGTGCTACCCATCTGGTAACATATGGATTGATAACCACAAAAACGAGCGCCAGCAGCCAAATCCAAGACAAACAAAGTTTAATGGATAATGTAAGCACCAAAAACGCTTTCGGAGAGCTCAGTGTCCCTCCTTCCTCAGACAAATTTTAAAACCAGCTTGCAATCACATTTATACCATTTAACATCAATTAATTAAGTAATCAAACAATTTTAATTAAATACTTTAAATCAATGGTAAGCATATAAAACTAGCTTACTTCCACACTGAGTAAATAAGTAAGTAAGTCAGTATTGCCACACCCTGTTCCTCATCCTTGCATAAAATAGTGTGTGCAAAAGAATGCATTTAAAATTGTGGGCGTGCACGCACTAAAACGTTCATAATTCATTCTTAACATTAAGATATAAATGTGTATAAATATAACTATAAATATGTATAAATATGTGTAAATATACCCCACCCTACACACACACACACACACACACACACACACACACACACACACACACACACACCCATACACTCAAACTAAGAAAACTTAAAATGTTTAAAATAAACAATAAGACATACTTAATAGCAGGAATAGCAGGAATAAATGCAGAAAAACTTGCTTTTAACAACACCATGAGCTCTGTTACACAGTAAGACCACATTAAATTAGAACAAAAACCAAAAATAAAAGCAAGCATTCTTCTTAACATTATGCATATGCAGCAACTAAATAAATTCCACACATAAAAAGTGGGACTACCTTTTCAAAGATAACAACTTCAAAACACAAGAGATGGAAACATATTCGTTTAAACCTGGGTGCATATATGCCCCAGTACGGATCTGCCAGGCCAATTCATTATTATCTAAATGGATTTGCCACGGACCACCCTTGTTGTCTACCTTCACTTGCCCCAAAATTGTAAACTTAAAATCGTAAACAGAGCTCATGGTGTTGTTAAAAGCAAGTTTTTCTGCATTTATTCCTTCTATTCCTGCTATTAAGTATGTCTTATTGTTTATTTTAAACATTTTAAGTTTTCTTAGTTTGAGTGTATGGGTGTGTGTGTGTGTGTGTGTGTGTGTGTGTGTGTGTGTGTGTGTGTGTGTGTGTGTGTGTGTGTGTGTAGGGTGGGGGTATATTTACACATATTTATACATATTTATATTTATAGTTATATTTATACACATTTATATCTTAATGTTAAGAATGAATTATGAACGTTTTAGTGCGTGCACGCCCACAATTTTAAATGCATTCTTTTGCACACACTATTTTATGCAAGGATGAGGAACAGGGTGTGGCAATACTGACTTACTTACTTATTTACTCAGTGTGGAAGTAAGCTAGTTTTATATGCTTACCATTGATTTAAAGTATTTAAATAAAATTGTTTGATTACTTAATTAATTGATGTTAAATGGTATAAATGTGATTGCAAGCTGGTTTTAAAATTTGTCTGAGGAAGGAGGGACACTGAGCTCTCCGAAAGCGTTTTTGGTGCTTACATTATCCATTAAACTTTGTTTGTCTTGGATTTGGCTGCTGGCGCTCGTTTTTGTGGTTTTCAGTCTGTGAAGGTGTTTATTTGCTTTTTAGTAGTAACATATGGATTGATGCCTAGTTGAGAGTGTATATCTATTATGGCCAAGTGGGGAATACTGTCAAAGTCTTTGGCCAGGTCAAGGTATGCAGTGTGCACTGTCTCCCCCTAGTCCATGGCTTTGGTGACTGTGTCAAAGAAGTAAATCAAATGACATGATCCCCCTTGACAAAGCCAAACTGTGTGTGTGATCGAGTGTGTGGAGGTCGCCAGTGTCCTTGTTAATGAGGTTCTTGATAATCTGTTCCATGGCCTTGCAAATCAGGCTAGTTAGGCTGATGGATAACTTAACAACACTTCCACCTCCTCAAACTTCTAAAACTACAACAAGATACCAAATGTCATTCTTGAAAAAGAAGAAACCATGTACTAAAAAAGGAATAATTTATTCTAGCACCTCGGTGTAACCACCTTCATGGAATAAAAAAGTTACAAAAAACACTCCTTATATATTACATTTCTAATTACATCTCGTCAATCATTTAAACAATCAACTCTTAAAGCAAGCATTTCCAATTCAATTCATTATTTAAACCTCTGGGAATCAATGTATTATACTTTAAAATATAAATACTTTCTTTATACAGTAATTTTTGTTTTAACAATTCATCTGTACCATCCATGCATTCAATTTGTTCCAAAATAGTACATTGTAATAAATCAGCATTACCTCCATGGAACATTTTAAATTGTGTAGCAATCACTTTATCTTCCCTACACTTTTTTATGTTTCTTAAATGTTCCATGAACCTTATACAGAACTCTATCTTTGTTTCACATGTATAATATAGGTGATAAGGACATTTTAGAGCATATATAACTCCCTTACTTTTACAAGAGAAAGTGCTCCTAGGATCAAATGTTATGTCATTCATCCTGTGAAAAGTAGTTACAATGTGGGTGCATATATCGAACCTACCACATTTTAACATTGCCTGAATAGATGGAGCTCTAACTATCCCTATGGCTGCCATGGTAAACATACCATGAACAACCATTTCTCTTAAATTTTTCACCTAGTATAAGAAAAAGAAGGCTTTCGTGGAAAAATACTAGCCAAACACATATCGTGTATTAAATACTTCCAATAATGTTCTATTAGTTCCTTTATTTCTCCACTTTTGATATTGTAACCTGTTACAAAATATATAGGATCCTCTATTTTATTCTCTCCTTTATTGGCCCTAGTCAAAAAAGTTGGTCTTATATTCCCCCTTCTAAACCTTGACCCTTCTATTTCTTTCCAGACCCTATTTTGGGCTTCCTGTATGTCACCAATATTGTAGCCTCTTGCTATAAACATCTTTATGGTGTCATTCATCTCTTGCATCAGCAAAGCCTTGTCACTACACAGCCTTGAAATGCATAGCATCTCACCATAAGGTAAAGCCTTTAAAACATGAGGTGGATGGCAGCTCGTAGCCCAAAGATACTGGCTGCCATCTATAAATTTTCTATGAATGTTCATGACAATTTTCCCATTATTATTCCCTTCTAATATGAGAACTAAGTATATGACTCTATTGCCCATCTGTAAGCCATCAAAAGCTAAACCAAATGGGTTTTTATGCAATTCTTTAATGAAATTCTGTACTTCTTCCCAACCATTCTCACATATAAAAATCAAATCATCTATATAACGAAAATAAACATTAACATATTTTTGCATAAAATCTAACTTAAACAAAACAGAAATCTCAAAAAAGGCCATAAAAAGATTTGCGTACATGGGAGCAAAAGCTGCCCCCATCGCTGTACCTTGTTTTTGCCTATTTAATTCATTATTAAACTAAAAATAATTGTTTTTTAAACAAAAGTCTACCAAATCTGAAACAAAATAAGAAAAAGGGCTATCGCCTATAAAATATTTGATAATAATGAAGTTGGGAAGGTGGCTTAATGGCTAAAGTGTTTACCTTCTAAACCGTGCAGGGTTTGAGTCTCACAAGGGATAATTGGCTAGGCTTAAAATGGCTCGCAAGCGCAGTTAGCTTAGTAATGAACTATTTAATAGCCTTTATACCATCTTCATGTTTAATACTGGTATGTACTCTTTTGATGTCTAGGACTAGCCAATATTTCTCTTTATTCCATGTTATAGAAGCTCAAGCCGTGGTGGTACAGCAGTAGTGTTGTTGCCTTACAGCAAGAGGTTTTCCTGTTTGATTCTCAGCTGGAGTTCCTTCTGTGTGGAGTCTGCATGTCCTCCTTGCAGTCAAGTGGCCTCTGAAAGATATGTGTGAATGGGCGTACCTTTCTTGAAGGTTGGGCATCAGGCTGGCAATGCAGCACCATAAAAATCAACAGCCAATCACTAGCCGACTGGAGTTCTGCTGTGGCAACCCCTAACCAGGAAAAGCTGAAAAGACAAACATTCCATGTTATAAAAGAGATTTTGGCCAAAAAGTCAAAACTATCCTGTACATAAGCTAATGATTTTTGTACATAAGGCATCAAGATTTTATATAACACTAAACTGATGTTATGCAAAAAATATTTACATGCACATATTATAGGCCTACCATGGGGGTTCTCTAAAGTTTTATGAACTTTTGGCAAGCAGAAAAAACAGCCTTCTCACTATTCCTGTTGAACAATCATTCTTTCACATCTTTCTATGTAAAATAACCCAACCTAACACTTCTATCCAACATTTTTTTCATAATTAATTATTGCTCGTTCATATTCCTTCCTATCACACTTACATAAACTTCAGTGTTCTCTAAATGTTTCATACACATCCTGTAATACTGCAAAACATTCCTAATTACTATTTTATTGCCCTTATCTGAGGGCTTTATTACTAGATCATTTCTATTACACAATGCTTTTAATGCTTGCCATTCTTTTAAGGTCAAGTTATAATTTATATCACTTTTTAATACTTCTTTACAAATATTGTCACTATCAAAACTTATCATGGAATTGAAATGAGATATATGCATGTTATCAAGAGGGAATAAACTTACTTGGGATACCAGATACATCTATTTTATAGTAAGCATTTAAATTTTCCACATCGCTACTACTATCATTATTTAAAAATTAATTTTTATCCTCACAGCATGAAAAAAACTTGTATCAGAATCACTATTAGAAAATACATCTCTATTACATAAAATAGATTTGTTTGAATGCATGGAAAAATGGTATCTCAAATGTAATTTACATACAAACCTAAACATTTCCTGCTTTAAAACATGGCTTCTTGGTATTACCGTAAGCACAAACTTCAAACCAAGATTTAATACAGCTATTTGTTCATCTAATAAACTACATTGAGAAAAATTCAGTATTAAATTCGATTCAGAACATATCTCAGCATCTGAGTCGTTTATTATGATATTGTCCTGTACATTGTCCTTGTTTAAAGTCTGTCCTTTGTTCCCCATCCAAGCTATAACCATTATACCCTCCGTTCCAATTCCATTTCTGACCCTGCCATTGTTGATATTGTTGCTGTTGCTGGTGCTTTTCTCCCTGGCCACGAAAAGTCCAGCGATACTCATCAGGTCTCTATGGTTGAGGCAAATCCAGAAATTCCTCATTATCATCTGTGCTGTAGTGACTGGTGCTCTCAGAAGACATGAAAGGAGTAGGAGCTGTCTTTTTAAAGCTTATGCGTTGCCGTCGTTGCTTTCCTGGCTTTCTATTGGTTTGTAGTATAAAAGCACGCCCTGCTTCATAATCATTGATGTCCCTGATTAATTTGTTTTTTTTATACTCAGTTATATCATCTTCCAATGAAGAAAGCTTCTTGTTGATCCTTTCCACCAAATTAGTACTATTTTATGCCCCCAGTGAACTACTTAAGGTATGAGACAATGAAGTAAGCTCTTGTTTTAAATTTCTCTGTTTTACTTGGTCCCTTTCCAATAATATGTGCAACCACTCTATTACACACTTGTGGGAGGCTTTTAACCACAGCTCTTGAAACTGTTGTTCTACTGGGCAGTCTAATTTAAATGGTGTACTGGGATTTTTAATGAAACGGAGACCCCTAGGGGTAATGTCCAAATCTATATAATGAAACACAAACCACCCAAAAGATCAACGCTCCTGCCTGGAACAATAGAAATAAAGTCAAAAAAATATATTTCATGCAGGTGCGAGATGGCCACAACTTCTTCCGTCGTACTGGAATCTTCCACACAAAATGTATCCAAACTTCACTGTTCTCAAAGCAAACGCAACCAATGTAATTGAGCAAATAATTTATTCGTGCACAGTGAGCGCTTTCACCCGAAGGCAATAGTTTGAAAAAGCCAGTACGACGGAAGAAGTTGTGGCCATCTCGCACCTGCATGAAATCTATATAATGTTGTAAACCGAGTATATTTAGATAAGTTTTTGTCTCTTAATCAAGCAATTTTTCAAATTTCTCACAAATTTCCCTTTTGTCAGAGGGCATCGCATTCAACATATGCCCTACTGAAACAAAGAGATCAGTCACTCTTTTGGACCTTTCACTAACCACCAACTCAATAAGTGGACCAGTACCTTGACTTACTGGGCGACCTTCCAAAATTTGCCCAGTAACATGTGTGGAATTATTCAAGTAATGCTCCATAGTCCTTTGTGAGCCCATTTGAGTGCCCAAACCACCAGTTGCACCTAGGGCAGATAAGACATCTTCACGGAACGTACGAGGGACATCCACATTTGGATCCGAGGACAATTGGATAACTTACAACAACACTTCCACCTCCTCAAACTTCTAAAACTACAACAGGGTACCAAATGTTGTTCTTGAAAAAGAAGAAACCATGTACTAAAAAAGGAATAATGTATTCTAGCGCCTCGGTGTAACCACCTTCATGGAATACAAAAGTTACAAAAAAACACTCCTTATATATTACATTTCTAATTCTATCTCATCAAGCAATTAAACAATCAACCCTTAAAGCAAACATTTCCAATTCAATTCCTTATTTAAACCTCTAGGAATCAGTGTATTATACTTTAAAATATAAATACTTTCTTTATACAATAATTTTTGTTTTAACAATTCATTTGTACCATCCATGCATTCAATTTGTTCCAAAATAGTGCATTGTAATAAATCAGCATTACCTCCATGGAACATTTTAAAGTGTGTAGCAATCACTTTATGTCTCTTAAATGTTCAATGAACCTTATACGGAACTCTCTATTTGTTTCATCTATGTAATATAGGTGACAAGGACATTTTAGAGCATATATAACTCCCTTACTTTTACAAGAGAAAGTGCCCCCTAGGTTCAAATTTTATGTCCTTCATCCTGTGAAAAGAAGTTACAATGTGGGTGCATATTTTGCACCTACCACATTTATGGTAGACGTTTGAGGCCCTGGTATTCCCTGGTGAGGAACCACTATGGTCTCCACAGCTGCTGCATGTGCTTTCCTTGGTATGTAATGAAAGGGGCATTATACTCAATAATGGGCCTTAATAGGGAGAAATACAGGGATGTTATGACTCCCATGTCCCTGGATAAGATACCCTTATGTATTAGGTGGGCCACGTAGAAGGATTTCCTTACAACAGAAGCAACATGGGGGTTAAATGTCATGTTGCCATCAAACTGTGTGCCCAAATCTCTCAGGACTGATTGCTTGCTTAGGACATTGTTAGTAATGTGATAAATTCTGTTGACATCACTCTCTCCAAAGGAAATGACACTGCATCTTGTGGTATGCAGCCTGAGGCCATGTGTCTGGCACCAGTTATGTGTCTTTGTGAGACCCTCTTGGCAGATGTCCACATCACTAGGGGATTTCATGACAGCACCCAGCATGCAGTCTTTAGTAAACATGGTCAGCCATAGCCCACTGGTTGTGCCCTGCATCTCAGAAGAATAAATCACACATAACAGAGGCCCCAAGTCAGAACACAGGGTCACACCACTAGTTATGGGTTTATCACTTGAGGTGGCTTCCCATATATTGAGTAGGTGGGTTCTGTCACTGCACCAGTGTAATACCCATCTGGTAACATATGGATTGATGCCTAGTTGAGAGTGTATATCTATTATGGCCAAGTGGGGAATACTGTCAATGTCTTTGGCCAGGTCAAGGTATGCAGTGTGCACTGTCTCCCCCTAGTCCATGGCTTTGGTGACTATGTCAAAGAAGTAAATCAAATGACATGATCCCCCGTGACAAAGCCAAACTGTGTGTGTGATCGAATGTGTGGAGGTCGCCAATGTCTTTGTTAATGAGGTTCTTGATAATCTGTTCCATGGCCTTGCACATCAGGCTAGTTAGGCTGATGGGTCTATAATGTTCCAGATTGGTGGATGCTCCACCATAGTGTAAAGGCATGAAATTGGGTGTCCTCCACTCAGCTGGGACAAAGGCAGTATTCAGGCTTTGGTTGAATACAGTGCCTAATGATGCTGCAGGTTCATGCTTGCGGTCATGTAGGATGCATCATGTGATGTGATTGGGTCTCATGGAGGCTGTATTCCATGACTTTGAGATGGCAGTGATGACCTGTGCACTACATATAAGGGGAAGGGGGCAGGTACTGGGGATGTCCTGAAGTACTGATGGGGAGGACAGTGGGTGAAGCTTTCACTGACTCTGTTAGGCAGCAAGTTTGCTATATCTTCAGCACTTGTATACCTGGTGTCCTTGACCACCACTTCTGGGCAGATCTGGGTGCTTCCTTTGAGGCTGCAGACATATGTGAAGAAGGAGATATGATTGTCTGTAATGATGTTGCTAATGTTCAGTAGTGCTCTCATTTGCTTATTTAGGCTAAGGAGACATTGCTTCAGATTTGGCACTTGGTCCTTCTTGGTCCTGGACAGCACTATTTCACTCTTGTTATAGAGTCTATTTATTGCAGACGTCCACCAGACAGGTTTGCTTATCCTTGAAGAAGATGATGTAGTCCTGTCGGGTATACCTGACTCCATGCATCTATACAAATGCACGTATAGCACTTTGGCGTGTTTGTGGAAATTGGTGACACTTCCCACTGAGGAGGAGGGGGCTGTCAAGCTGTTTATACCATCCCTCAAGAGGCTGTAATCAACTTTGAAGATGTTTGTATGTCTGACAATACTTAGATAGGTATTGTGGGAGATGGTGACTGCAAACGTGACCACTTTATGGTTGGTTTTACCTTGGAGGATGATACTGTAGGGATGCTGCAGTGATTACCCATGTTGTTTAATATCAACTCCAAGAGATCTTCACCTCATGTGGGAGTAGCAACTAACTGTTCCAAGGCATTTGCATTGACAAATTCAATGAATCTCTGGGCATTTGTGTGCTGGCATGAGTAGTTCTCCCAATCTGTTTGGATAGTTACAGTCACCCAGGATCAGAGTACAGAGTTGGATCCTGATAGAGTTGCACAGGTCCATATATGCAGAATGGGCTTCCTGGTCACACGTAGGGGCGGTAGCTGGCTATGATTTGAATAGGGGTCTTGGCAATGGTTAACTGCACCTGGATTCTCTCCTGTGCATCTTACTGTTTGACCAGCCTGGAGGTGTGTATGTCTTTCATATATAGTAAAACCCAACATCCCTTGGCTTTACTGCCCAAACCTTGGGATCTGAATGTATGATAGGTTGGGTGACCATGTAAGGTTGGGGTACTCTCTGCAGCTTTGCACCATGTGTTTATGACTGCACAGATGTCAGCATTTTCCAGGGTGAAGGCTGCTTCCAATGAGTGCAGATTCATGTTTAGACTGCTAGCATTTAGCAGCATGACCTTCAATTTGTGATTGTTGACAATTTTATGTTGGTAGTGTTAATGTCACCACTTTTCTTAGTAAAGCCACTATGGGGTTGGCAAGAACCATTGCCAGAAGCCTGAAGGCCAGGTGAGACAGATGGAGGCCATCTCTGGCAAAGCATCGTAGTCAGTTGATCATATGATCCCAGGCTGTCAGATACTGGAATGGCACCAGAAACTAAGCCAATTGTTAAGGTCAGTCATTTCCTGATGGTATTGCAGCATCATTCTGGGTGATGACAGAATGCTGCTTAAGGCTAGGGACATACCTGCCTGGGACACATAATCAGTGGGCTCAATCATGTCTCACTTCATATAGTTCAGGGAGGTATGTCTCAGGTCAGGCACACCAGCATAGACTATGACAGACTCATAACAGTACCTGTTGTTGAGAGAGAGCAGTTTTTATGTGATATGGCAGATTATGGCACCTGACAGACAAGTAACTGTGACCTTCCCCATATGCAGCCTTGTGAGAGGCACATCTGCGTGTCTCACAATGGAGTCTCCTATGACTAATATGTTTGATTTATGGTGACACCTTTGTGGCTGTAGCATACAGGTGTGTGGCCCTGCATGGTATGTGGTGTGGAGGACTGTGGATTTTGCATGTGTTTTTGCCTCAGAGGTCTCCTTTATTTGGGGATGTTTATGTTGAGGACCTCTGCATATGTAGGTGTGTGTTGTATAGGTGTGGGTAGTGTGTGAAGTGTACTGATTGTGTTGACAACCTTTTTGGTGCCAGATATGTGGGCTTGGGAGGAGCAAGCATGGACTGTAGGTCCTTAATATCATTGCATCTCTTACACATTGTGTTCCTTGGTGATGTTTGCAGATGGTTGTCCATGTACATGAGGCAGTTGCCACACTGTGTCAGGATGTCCATATCAATCAGACTGGCAGGACAAACTGTAGGACATTGTCCAACCATATTTGTCAGAATCTGAGGGAGGAAGGCCAGGAAGACCTAAGGAGTGGGCCTACAGCCCAGGTGCTTAACACAAAAGTAGGAGGCTTACATTACTGCATACAACGTAGACAGGATATAAACCAGCAGTAATAGGTGCAACAGAAAAGATGCAGTTGAACATCTTAGAGAACATGCAATAAGTAGCAGGAAACAGCAGGATGAGTATGTAACATATTTGCACATATTTTTTGTGAAGGTATATGCAGTCTGCTATACAGAGGGAAATAGTATGGTGGAGACGGGTGCACTGTGTTTTAGGTGAAGGCTCATTACATACACTGACATGTTGCTTGTCTCACAGGTGTATAGTACTAGCAACATTAACTGGATGTAGCTGCACTGCATGTTGTTAAGGGCCTGTCTTTTCTGTCTCTGTTGTGGTCTGCTTGTGTTTGTGCATGGGATCAGTAATAAGGTGTGGTATGTATAATGCAGTTGTGGCACCTCACCTGTATGTCTGTGTGTGTATGGATCAGCAGACATATTAGTGCAGGTATTAATGTAGTCATGTTGTCTTCCTCCTCACATGTGTCTGTGGGGGTTGGAGTGTGTCCCCCTCACAACCTGATGCCAGTGTCTCATCGGACTCTGATGATGATGGTGGCCATAGTGAGGCACAGTTGGGGTTTTTGGGGGCTGAATTTGTCCCATTGTTGACATACCACTTCCTCCCCTAATGTCCCTGCACACAGTCAGTATACCCACACATTCCCAGTCCCCTGTGGCCACAGATATTGGACAGTCAGATGGTGGTGGCATCAAACAGGACAGTATGGCAACTATGGCATCTGTAACTGTAGACACTTGCCATAACCAGAGGGCTGGCAAGGTCCCACACAGGCAGATTGACAGGGGTGCTTGAGGACTGCTGCCCATCCACTACCTGTCACAGTCACTCATCACTCATCACATGTCTTGGACCATCACGGGTCACAGGCACTTTCTGAATGCAACACCAGATGGATGCTCAGGATTATGGATGCATTACTGTCTGGCATCCATGACTCCATCCACAACATTGGTGATGCCATGCATCATTACGTTGATGTAGTGAACAGACGGTGAGGTGAGACATTGTCACTTTTTGACCGTGCATTGTCTGTGCTGGAACATGTGGTGGGAGTAGGGTGCCAGACATGTGTACGTAGGTCAGCACCACCATCAGCTGAGAGTCCATGTGGCCAGGCACAGTCACACTCCTGTAGTGACAGTACCACCAGCACTACAGAAGGGAAAGTGCTGTCCACACAACAACATGGCAGGTCATGGGCATGTGGTCCTGGGTGGTCCTGTGAGGGACGTAAACCCAGAAGACATCAGTCACCATCAGCAAGTAGTACTGCATTTGACCCTGGGCATGGTGGTGCCAGTGCCACTCCTGGCAGAGCCAGTTCCCATGTCCATGGACAGACAGTCAACTGCACATTCTGCTATGTATGGTCCACAGCTGGCCACCATACCCTTGTGTAGGGCTAGCACATGGCTTGACTGTGGACACGTACACACTCACACATTACTGTCACATGCAGATCACCAGCAGACACACACAGCTCCTCTCCATGGCCCAGCTGACCAGCACCCCTCCATGCACACACACACGATGTCAATTGTGTGGCACAGGCTAGGCCTTTGACAACCCCAGACCACACCCTGTGCATGTGATGATACCTGTGCCACATCCCTGTCATCCATACCATTGATGCAGGGACATGCAACTATGTGTCTGATTCGCAGGGTGATTATAGTGCATTTAATTATAGTTTGTAGTGCAGTAGTGTTATGCCCTGTTAGGTGCTGTCTGCTGGAATGTGTCATGAGTACACATCAAAGTGTATATACCTTTGTTCCAAGATTTTGCATTGGTGGTAGTATTGCTGACTAACTGTTATCTCCCAGACCCTTTTCTGTTTCTGTTCCAGGGATATGTGTGTCTATGCCGTGGAGACCTGGTGCCAATACAGTTCCTCAAGATGGCATGGTGGCAATGCAGAAATGTGTCTTTGTCAGGGTATGGCTGTATATGTGCATGGTTATCTAGGTGCATATGTGTAGAACAGTGTGTCAGGGACAATGATAGCAGACTGCATAATGTTGCATGCATACCCCATGACACAGCATGCTAGTCTTGATACATGTCGCCTGGGAATTATTAGGATCATAGGAGGTTATTACAGTAATATCCCTGGGACCCTTACAAGCTTAGACATTAGTTTATCCACAACAAGAAACATCAGTCAGCACCTGTTGCCCCTGTCAATGAGAGACACAGATGGGACCCCTGGGACAGATTTATGGTTTCCCATCCACTCGTCATGGTTGTGCTTGAAGAGGGTCAGCATGGTACTCTGTTTGATGTGTATGGGGAGTGTATTCCTGAGACAGGTCAGCCTCTGGGAGGCAAACCTGTCTCTCCAGCAGGTTGTGTTGATGTCACATATCAGATTCAGGCCTGTCATGTAGGTAATGCATGAGGTGTTATGGTTACGGATATGGGGCAGCTGTAGTAGGGCAGGGTCCAACATTGCCTTGTAGGCATGACAAAAGCCCATCTCTGAGCAACCTGTCTGATAACGAGTGAAGCACTACTGATTTGCATCTGTTTGCATAGGACAGGTGTTGGAGGCCATGGATTATCTTTGTGATGTATTTCCGTGACCTTTCCAGTTAGTACAGATGTCTGGATAGGAATATACCACATGGTGCATTGTACTAAAATATTGGTGTACTGAGTGAGGACTATAGAGAGGTAATGACCACCTTTTTTTCTGGATGCAATCCCTTTACCTATGAGATGAATCACATAAAAGGCTTTTCTGACCACTGCTGCTACATGATGGTTGAATGCAAAATTATCAACCTGAGTACCCAGGTCTCTCAACCCAGGTTGTGTGTTTAGGGGTTTGTCATTGCTGTGGTAAATTGTGGGGCCGGGTCTTTACCAAATGGTATGATGATACAGTTTTTTGCATTTATCTTGAGGCCAAGACCTTGGCACCACTCTGTTGTTGATGTAAGACCCTTTTGCAGTATGTTAACATCATCTGGGGAGTCAATGACAGAAAGCACCCAACTTACGGTTGTCCACAAATTTGGTCAGTACCTACAAATGTAAGTGCTGGCAGGTAGCATTCATGCCTAGATACATGTGGGTTATTTAGGGACAGCAGCTACTGCTCACAGGGCCTCAAAACGTATACATACTGCACACACATAGGCAAGACAGACTAGGGTTGCCATCTTATGAAATGCCCAATGTGGGACAGTTTTTGTAGTAATGTCAGAGTTGACAAGACAATGCATACCAGTGGCCATTGCAAAGGACAGAGTTTTGTTGTTTTTGCCAGTATAACAGCTTATTTATGTAAATGTTGCCTAGAGTATGCTATTTCTCATAACATTTAGGTGTCTGTGATGTAAAATAATTGTTTTATTCTGCTATTAGAAAAATGATGAAAATGTTTCTTGTCCTACAATATCAGGACATTTGCATTGTCTTAGTTGTTTTCACAGGATACACCTGGCCAAACATGGACTGCAACTTGCACAGTGGGACAGGTGGTAACCCTAACACAGTCACACTACTGCAAGGGGATATACATTACGCACACACACCCACACGCACTCACACAAACCCACATACACCCACATGCACACAGACACACACACATACACAGACACTCATAAACTGCCCTTGTTGAGAGTAGAATCCCTCCCTGTCTAGTTGAACATACTATAGTGCTACATACATATTGCATGCTCCATGGAGCTTGTGTTTTTGGAGTGTGTGCCACTACTGTTCAGGTGGATGACATCTAAAGTCACTGTAAAGGTTGCCATTGGGGGGTTAACAGGTTTGCACATGCCCTTAAAATGTTATAACCATTACACACACACACACACACACACACACACACACACACACACACACACACACACACATACACTCACAGAGTTGCCATTTTTGAGATTAGAATTCCTACCTCTCCAGTTATATGCAGTATAGTAGTACATACTTATCACATGCACCACAAAGTTATTGTGTATGGAGAGTACCTAACTGTGCTACAAAGGTGGATGACATCAGTAGGCCCTAAACAAACATACACGCACACACACACATACACACACACACACACACACACACACACACACACACACACACACACACACATAGACACACACACACACTCAACAGTTGCAATTTTAGAAAGTAGAACCCTTACCTATCAAGTTATATATACCATAGTACAACATATTTATTGCACCATGCAGCTATTGTGTTTGTAGAGTGTCTAATTGTGCTCCTCAAGTGCATGACATTATTAGGCCCTGAACACATACACACATACACACGCACACACACACACACACACACACACACACACACACACACACACACACACACACACACACACAAACACACTCACAGGGTTGCCATTTTAAAGAGTAGAAATCATACCTATCTAGTTATATGCACTATAGTACAACATACTTATCGCATGCACAATGGAGCTATTGTGTTTGGAGAGTGTCTAACTGTGCTTCTCAGGTGGATGGCATTATTAGGCCATGAACACACACACACAACACACACACACACACACACACACACATTCACACACACACACACACACACACACACACACACACACACACACACACACACACACACACACTCACAGAGATGCCATTTATAAGAGTAGAATCCCTAACTATCCAGTTATATGCACTATAGTATTACATACTTATCACATGCACCACAGAGCTACGGTGTTTGGAGAGTGTCTAACTGTGCTTTTACAGTGGACTACATCAGTAGGCCCTAAACACACACACACACACACACACACACACACACACACACACACACACACACACACACACACACACACACACACACTAACAGAGTTGCAATTTATGAGAGTAGAACCCCTACCTATCCAGTTATATGTACTATAGTACTATATAAACTTGATAACCAGTCCAACAATATCCAAATAACCACGAATAAACGATGTTCCACCAAAAGTTTTATTAACAACAAGGCACAGCCTGAACCAACACTGACCTAGGTTTCGTCCTGTTGACTTCCTCAGAGTGTTGGCTCACATAACTTTATACCAATACTTAATTGAATAATTAATTCAACCTGTTTGCTATTAATCATAAAAAAACAGCAAAAGAACCACCTTTTCACTTATAAACATACTGGCAAACAAACATACAATATTAAATGTCAAACATATATAATATTACAACCTACTTAAAATGTGTATGTTGAAATTCTATATTAGGTGTTTGTATATACAGAAATATATACAAAATGTGTAACCTTTAAAACCTGTTTAAACTATTATATAGGCTTTTTAAATAAAAACATATTTATACTAATTAATACATATTAAAATCAACAAATATCTACTAGTTACATACTTCTTACTAAATATGTTAAAAAAATTTTTAATACTATATAAAATCACATTTATTAATGCATAACTAGTATATACAATCACTATCCCAGTATATTTTGCAACCTGAGATATGGTTTGATGGTTATGAATTCATTGAGTCCTGGATGTAAGTGTGCATTTAATAACATCTGCCACTTAATTTCACAAACATCCAGGTGATACTCAGTTAACCTACCCTGTGGGTCCTGTGTCAATTGCTCTAATATGCAAAAAGAGAATTTATGATCATTGTATTCTGTAATGTGACGTGCAAGGGCATTTGTGGGTTTTAGATGTTTGATATCCAAGACATGTTCTTTAATTCTCTCCCTAAATTTCCTACATGTCTTGCCCACATAAAATGCCATGCAGTTACAACATTTAGCTAAATAAACCACGTTGGATGAATGACAGTTATATCTTCCCATAATTTTGATACTAATACTATTGACTGTGATTCTATTACCTGTTTTCATAACAAAAGGGCACGTGGTGCATCTCCCACACTTACTATTACCTCTATTATTGTTAACATGGATATCCAAATACTTTTCACTTCTCTCAAAGATTTGTTTCAAGGCTCTATCTTTCCGAAAAATGTACTTGGGTTTATATGATACATACCCTTGAAATTCTTTAAGTCTACTAAATATTTTCCAATATTTTCCTACTATTTCAATGATGTTGTATACGTCCGCATTAAATGTAACCACATACAATATACGTTCGTCCCTTATATCATAATTCACTTGATTATTAATGCTATTATTACAAACTGGAGAAGAACTATTTAGTATAGACTGTATGTGTCCATTTGTCCTTTTTGTCTGTATTTCGTTCTTCAAATTCTCACATAGAGATGTTGGATACCCTCTATTAGTGAATAGTTCTATCATAAAATCCACTTCTTTTACAAACTCTATATCATCACTGACCATCCGTGCAGCCCTAATTAATTGTCCCTTGACAATCGATTTTTTCTGGTGCTCCGGATGCCAACTATCATAGTGCAAGTACGAGTTTGAAAATGTGGATTTTCTGAAAATTTTAGATGATATACACTTGTTATTTTTATTATATATTAAAGATACATCTAAGTAATTAATTTCTTCATTACTAATTGTATGGGTAAATTTTAGAAACCACACTGTTTGATTAATGTGTGCTATGAATCTATCAAGTATGTATTTTTCTCCTTGCCATATAATAAAAATATCGTCCAAAAAACGAGTATACAGTTTAATGTGTGAGTAAAATTCGCTTCGAAAAACAAAATTACTCTCCCAATATGCCATGATGTAATTGGCATATATGGGGGCACAAGCTGCCCCCATTGCTACTCCAGTTTTTTGGCGATACCTATAACCTTCGAAAAATATAAAATTATTATTCAAAACTAACTCCATTAATCTTACATACAGATTTATCTGATCTTGCTCATATGACCCCGTAGCTCCTAACTGTTCTTCCAGCCATTCTAGCCCAATATCATGTGGTATGACACTAAATAAATTGACCACATCAATTGTCACAAACATGATGTCATCTTGTGGTCCCACATTCCTAATCTTGTCCAAAAAATGCCAGGAATCTTTAGTTATATGAGGAAAGTTCTTTAAACCATTTTTTAATTTAAAGTCCAAGTACTGGCATATAAAGGACACTTTACTTCTTTTACCATCTACGATGGGTCTAAAACGGACGTTGTTAATACCCTTGTGAATCTTCGGAATGCCGAAGATCCCACTTATTACAGGGTACTTGTTGCTCATGTAAAAAAATTAATCCTCATTGATTTGTCCCTGGTATAACATATCTTCAAGAGTTAAATCTATGTCTTTATATGCAATGTTTACTTCGTTAATACTCACTTCCTCATAGTTGTCTTCTGACAACATAGCTAACATTTCGTTGTCATAATCCACTTTATCCATAATCACAGCCCCATTGCCCTTATCAGGCTTCATTACTCGTATATTTTTATTATTACATATATACTGCATACTATCTAAATGCTCTTGATTTAAGTTACGCTCATATACTACATTTTTGTCTCTATATAGTTGTCTAATCTCTTGTTCACACAAATTTTCAAAAATGTGTACCATATTATTATAAGGTGGATTGAAGCAACTAGGTTTCCTTAACATTGTTTGCACCACCTGCTCCTCATTCTCTCTATGCCCAAAAAAAGCCAGTAAATTTAATTTGCGAGTAAACATTTTCAAATCTCTGAGTGTGTCCACCACATTGCCCCTTCTACAGGGTACAAAATTTAACCCTTTAGATAATATCTCAGCATGGTTGGTTTTAAATTCTGTATTAGAATAGTTGTACAACTTAAAGTCTTTTTTAATGTTAAATAGTATAATAGGATTCGATATGGGGGTGTAACATTCATTCTTGCCTTCCACATTAATAAAATTCAATTCGTCAGACTGTCGGTTTATCTGCGCTGTTTCAGAATCTACATGAACATTAATAATACTTGTATGGGCCAAAACGCTACCTTCCTCATTTTCAATAATTGTGTTGACGTTAACTACCTTTTGCCCTTCATTATTGTTGGTGTATATGTTAACAGGGTCCAACTGTATGTCGTTGTACTCCCCCGAGTATTCATATACACTCATCTGCATAATTAAGTTATCGTCGTTGTCATCTTGCACGTCATGTACTAAACCCTTTTCCCCATTACATACTACTTCCTGGTCGTTACTGAAATAAACATTTCCAGTAGGTACAACTACTTCGGATACCATTACCTCATTCATTCCACTCAAAACATTACTCACTTCATAAATGTTAGCATTGTTCTGTGCATCGTTTGCAGTGTTACATGAACATACACTTTCGTTACTAAAGTTAGCGTTTCCAGTACATACAACTACTTCAGATACCATTACCTCATTCATTCCACTCAAAACATTACTCATTTCATTACTGTTAGCATTGTTCTGTGCGTCGTTTGCAGTGTTACATGAACATACACTTTCAGTTAATGCATTGTGACCAATAGTTCCTGTAAACAAGCTCATTTCATTTATATTGTCATGTGTTGTATCTCTAAAGACAGTCAATTCAAAACTAGACGCTTCTGAACCAAGTCTAATAGGCGTTAACGAACAACGGATTCCGACCAGGAATGCAATCGAGGAGGGACTATCGATGGAAAAATCAGGAAGGAGAGGGGCAGCAGACCAGAAGAAGGTAAAGAAAAGAATTTTCTGGATACACGATTTTGTTAATTGCGAAGCGAACTGTTACATTTGTTCAAATAGTGGAACTAAGACTTTTACTGGTCAAGTCACATCGAGTTGTTCGTTAACGCCTATTAGACTTGGTTCAGAAGCGTCTAGTTTTGAATTGACTGTCTTTAGAGATACAACACATGACAATATAAATGAAATGAGCTTGTTTACAGGAACTATTGGTCACGATGTATTAACTGAAAGTGTATGTTCATGTAACACTGCAAATGAAGCACAGAACAATGCTAACATTAATGAAATGAGTAATGTTTTGAGTGGAATGAATGAGGTAATGGTATCCGAAGTAGTTGTACGTACTGGAAACGCTAACTTTAGTAACGAAAGTGTATGTTCATGTAACACTGCAAATGACGCACAGAACAATGCTAACATTTATGAAGTGAGTAATGTTTTGAGTGGAATGAATGATGTAACGGTATCCGAAGTAGTTGTACTTACTGGAAACGCTAACTTCAGTAACGACCAGGAAGTAGTATGTAATGGGGAAAAGGGTTTAGTACAGGATGTGCAAGTTGACAACGACGATAACTTAATTATGCAGATGAGTGTATATGAATACTCGGGGGAGTACAACGACATACAGTTGGACCCTGTTAACATATACACCAACAACAATGAAGGGCAAAAGGTAGTTAACGTCAACACAATTATTGAAAACGAGGAAGGTAGCGTTTTGGCCCATACAAGTATTATTAATGTTCATGTAGATTCTGAAACAGCGCAGATAAACCGACAGTCTGACGAATTGAATTTTATTAATGTGGAAGGCAAGAATGAATGTTACACCCCCATATCGAATCCTATTATACTATTTAATATTAAAAAAGACTTTAAGTTGTACAACTATTCCAATACAGAATTTAAAACCAACCATGCTGAGATATTATCTAAAGGGTTACATTTTGTACCCTGTAAAAGGGGCAATGTGGTGGACACACTCAGAGATTTGAAAATGTTTACTCGCAAATTAAATTTACTGGCTTTTTTTGGGCATAGAGAGAATGAGGAGCACGTGGTGCAAACAATGTTAAGGAAACCTAGTTGCTTCAATCCACCTTATAATAATATGGTACACATTTTTGAAAATTTGTGTGAACAAGAGATTAGACAACTATATAGAGACAAAAATGTAGTATATGAGCGTAACTTAAATCAAGAGCATTTAGATAGTATGCAGTATATATGTAATAATAAAAATATACGAGTAATGAAGCCTGATAAGGGCAATGGGGCTGTGATTATGGATAAAGTGGATTATGACAACGAAATGTTAGCTATGTTGTCAGAAGACAACTATGAGGAAGTGAGTATTAACGAAGTAAACATTGCATATAAAGACATAGATTTAACTCTTGAAGATATGTTATACCAGGGACAAATCAATGAGGATGAATTTTTTACATGAGCAACAAGTACCCTGTAATAAGTGGGATCTTCGGCATTCCGAAGATTCACAAGGGTATTAACAACGTCCGTTTTAGACCCATCGTAGATGGTAAAAGAAGTAAAGTGTCCTTTATATGCCAGTACTTGGACTTTAAATTAAAAAATGGTTTAAAGAACTTTCCTCATATAACTAAAGATTCCTGGCATTTTTTGGACAAGATTAGGAATGTGGGACCACAAGATGACATCATGTTTGTGACAATTGATGTGGTCAATTTATTTAGTGTCATACCACATGATATTGGGCTAGAATGGCTGGAAGAACAGTTAGGAGCTACGGGATCATATGAGCAAGATCAGATAAATCTGTATGTAAGATTAATGGAGTTAGTTTTGAATAATAATTTTATATTTTTCGAAGGTTATAGGTATCGCCAAAAAACTGGAGTAGCAATGGGGGCAGCTTGTGCCCCCATATATGCCAATTACATCATGACATATTGGGAGAGTAATTTTGTTTTTCGAAGTGAATTTTACTCACACATTAAACTGTATACTCGTTTTTTGGACGATATTTTTATTATATGGCAAGGAGAAAAATACATACTTGATAGATTCATAGCACACATTAATCAAACAGTGTGGTTTCTAAAATTTACCCATACAATTAGTAATGAAGAAATTAATTACTTAGATGTATCTTTAATATATAATAAAAATAACAAGTGTATATCATCTAAAATTTTCAGAAAATCCACATTTTCAAACTCGTACTTGCACTATGATAGTTGGCATCCGAGCACCAGAAAAATCGATTGTCAGGGACAATTAATTAGGGCTGCACGGATGGTCAGTGATGATATAGAGTTTGTAAAAGAAGTGGATTTTATGATAGAACTATTCACTAATAGAGGGTATCCAACATCTCTATGTGAGAATTTGAAGAACAAATACAGACAAAAAGGACAAATGGACACATACA